>NW_005872923.1:0-35361 GCF_000147115.1 Myotis lucifugus | reverse complement strand
GGGGAGGCAAAACACAGCTGAGATGAGGACGAGGAAGCTGAGGCCCCAGAGAGTTACAGTTTGCAGGTCACCACTGACCTTGAAGGAGCAGTTTCAGGGGAGAGGGGGCGGGGGAGGCAGGGGCCTGACAGGGAGGGGGTGGGAGACGGGAGGTGAGGACGGAGACCTCCGTGTGAGCCCACAGGGTTCATCTCGGGCGAAGCCTGGAGACCACCCAGGTGTACTTCCTGGTGATCAGCACACTGAGCTGTGGTCCGTCCCAGATGAGCCCAATGAGGGAATGGCGACCCACAAACAAATGAAAAGCTCTTGTTAATAAAAAAAAAAAAGGAACCCAAACTTAGGGACGGATCGGATGCAGTCAGCAAGAGGGAAGAAATCCACATCATCTACATCTGTGCTGGATTCGCCCTTGAGAACTGGTCCCGTTCCTCTCTGATGTCACAGGTGAGGGACCGGCCAGCACATCTGGGTTCCTCTCGGGTGCCTCGGGGCGACTGCAGCTGCTGGTGCTGAGACCGTGCACCTGTGTTCACCATTCCCAGCTCATGAGGCGGGACTGTTCTCCCCATTTCACAGATGGGGAACAGATGCGGGGGCGGGGGGGTGTGACAGTGCCTTCCCTCCCCTTGCCAGCCCCAGGGTCTCGGATGCAGCAGCCATGGGAGCCAGCGGCCAGCGAGCCTGCAGGCGTGCACTATGGCTGCGCGAGATGCACACCGTGAGCACCGCACACGCCGCTGAGAAAGTGAAGACCTTACATATGGGTGTTGTTTTCGTTTGTTGGTTAATCCTCACCTGAGGGTATTTTTCCTGTTAATTTTTAGAGAGACTGGAAGGGAGGGAGGAAAGAAACATGTGAGAGAGAGACAGCTATTGGCTGCTTCCCACACAGGTCCTGAGCCTACAACCAGGTATATGCCTCTGACTGGAATTGAACCCGAGACCCTTCGGTGCGAGGGCTGATGGTCTAACCACTGAGAACACTGGCCCGGGCAATAAGTACGTTTTTTAAAAAGGAGAGATATACCATATTCATGGATTTAAAACTTGGAAGACTTGAAATATCCACTTGTCGGTTCTCCCTAAATATCTGTAGAGTCGAGACAACCCCAGTTGAAATCCCAGTGGGCTGTGGGAGAAATGGACGAGCTGATTCTAAAATTTATATGGAAATGCATGAGACCTGGAACAGCCACAACTATTTGGGCAAAGAACAAAGTCAGAGGCTTTTCACTACCTGACTTCAAGTTCGCTGTGATCCACCGTGATCATATCAGTGTGGTCCAGGGGACAGCCCAACACACAGATCGATAGGTAAAGCCCAGGAATGGACCACGTGGATCAATTGATTTTCAGTAAAGGTGTCACATTAATTCAAAGGGGAATGGATAGTCTTTTCGGCAAATGGTGCTGGAACAACTGGACATGAACATGAAGAAAAATGAACCTTGACTCTTCATTCACATTATACACAAAAACTAACTGGAAACGGATCATAGACTTAAAGGTAAAATCTAAAACTATAAAACTCCTAGAAAAAAAACCAGGAGGAAAACCTTTAGGGGTAGGCAAAGATTTTTTAACGCACAAAAAGTACAAAAAAATTTAAAAAAAATAAAATTAATAAATAATAAAGATAAATAAATAAGATAAAATAGGTACAATCTAAAAATAAAATAAACAATAGGATTAATAAAAATAATTTTAAAGTACAAGTAAAAGTGATAAATTGAATTTCATCAAAATTAAAAACTTCTGCCCTACAAAAGACACTGTTAAGAAAATGAAGGCCCTGTCCTGGCCGGTGTGGCTCAGTCGTTGGAGCATTGGCCCGAGCACCAAAGAGTCACAGGTTTGATTCCCTGGGTGGGGGGAGAGGGCGCACGCACATACCTGGGTTGCAGGTTTGATCCCTGGCCCCGGTCAGAGCGTGTGTGGGATGCAACCAATCAATGTCTCTCTCATCGATGTTTCTCTCTAGCTAGTTGGTTAGAGTGTCATCCCCCCAGATACTCCAAGGTTGTGGGTTCAATTCCCGGTCAGGACACATACAAGAATCAACCAATGAATGCATAAATAAGTGGAGCAACAAAAATCGATGTAACTCTCTTCTTTTGCTCTAAAATCAATCTATATACACTGAGTGGCCAGATTATTGTGACCACCCCATCAGTACTTCGTTGGGCCACCTTTTGCCTTCAATACTGCGGCGATTCTTCTTGGCATTGACTCCACGAGATGTTGAAAGGTGATGCGAGGAACCTGACACCATGCCTGATGAACAGCACTGTCCAGTTCTGTGAGATTTGATGGTTGTGGAACCAGCTGCCTGATGGCTCTTTTAACTTCGTCCCACAAATGCTCAATTGGATTGAGATCTGGTGATTGTGGGGGCCACCTAAGCAAGGTAAAGTCTCCCTCGTGTTCTTGAAACCACTCCTGCACGATACGAGCACCATGGCATGGCGCATTGTCTTGTTGGAAGAAGCCATCTCCATTGGGATACGCCATCAACATGATAGGATGAACTTAATCAGCAACAATACTTAGGTATGTTGTGCTATTCAGACGTTGTTCCACACGAATTAAAGGGCCCAAATCATGCCTGGAAAACATGGCCCAAACCATAACACTGCTCCCACCAGCTTGAAGGGCTGTACTCATGCATGTGGGGTGCACGCTGTTTCCACCAAATTCTCCCTCTGCCATCTGCATGATGCAACTGGAAACGTGATTCATTGGACCACATGACTTTTTTCCAATGCTCAACTGTCCAATCGTTATGTTCCTGTGCAAATTGGAGACGTTTTATCTTGGTAACTGCAGACAGCAAAGGTGTTCGAACAGGCCTTCGGCTTCCATATCCCATACGATGCAGTGTATGGCTAATTTGCCTACAAACGTCAGGTGGTCATAATAATCTGGCCACTCAGTGTATATAAAAGCCTTAGTGACCGTTAGGACTGGTTGCCACAATGTGCACTGACCACCAGGGGGCAGACACTCAATGCAGGGAACTGCCTCCTGGTGGTCAGTGCGCTTCCACAGCCAACCTCCCGAGGCCGGCCAACCTCCCGGGGTCCCTCCCCCGCACTGGGCGAGATGGTCCCGATCAGCCCCAATCGCCGGCCAGGCTGAAGGACCCCCCACCTGTGCATGAATTCGTGCACCAGGCCTCTAGTAAATAAATAAATAAGAAAATGAAAAGACAAATATAGACTTGGAGAAAAATATTCACAATATATATATTTGACAAATATATTTATATTTAAAGAAATATATAAATTATACTGCCCAACTGGCATAGCTCAATGGTTGAGTGTCAACCTATGAACCAGGAGGTCATGGTTCGATTCCTTCCTGGTCAGGGCACATGCTCTGGGTTCCAGCTCAACCCCCAATAGGAGGCATGCAGGAGGCAGCCGATCAATGATTCTCTCTCATCATTGACATTTCTATCTCTCTCTCTCCCTCTCCCTTCTTCTCTGAAATCAATAATATATATTGATTAATATATATATTTTAAAAAGAAATATATAAACTATATATTATATAAATAACTTTCAAATCAATAAGACAAACAGCCCCTTTATAAGAGGCAAAATATTTAATATAACTACAAAGAGCATATAAATGGTTAATAAGCTCATGAAAAACTGCTTGACACCATTAGTCATAAAAATGCCATTAAAGCCAAAATAAATATTAGAATGGCTTAAACAACAGCTACTGACACTCCCGTCAGTGTGTGCAGCTCAGACGTGCTGGTGGGAGCACAAATGGGTAAACGGACTCTGGAAGCCAATTTCAAAGAATCGGCTAAGCCGAAACCGGTTTGGCTCAGTGGATAGAGCGTCGGCCTGAGGACTGAAAGGTCCCAGGTTCGATTCCGGTCAAGGGCATGTACCTGGGTTGCGGGCACATCCCCAGTGGGAGGTGTGCAGGAGGCAGCTGATCGATGTTTCTCTCTCATCGATGTTTCTAACTCTCTGTCTCTCTCCCTTCCTCTCTGTAAAAAATCAATAAAATATATTAAAAAAAAAAAAAAAGAATCTGCTAAAAGGGAACACGCTCGAGTCCTGCGGCCCCGCAGCTCCGCTCCTGGACACAGGCTCCACCAAACACATGTGTTCGTGCAGGTGCTGTGTCCCAGCAGCATTTCTGTAACGGGAACCACACCAGCTCCCATCGACAAAAGGAAAGATGAACAAGGGGATTCCTTCGCACAACAGAACGTAAGCCGCAGTTCCATGCAACAGATGCTGAGCAAAGGAAGAGCTTTTTTTTTTTTTTTTTTTAAGCTCTAGAATGATCTGCACTGGGCCCCGCTGTGAGGAACCAGGCTGTGGGTCGCTCGGGGGCTGGGCTGCTGCTCGTTTCTTTTTTCTTTTTTTAAAAAAATATATTGATTTTTTACAGAGAGGAAGGGAGAGGGATAGCGAGTTTGAAACATCGATGAGAGAAAAACATCAATCAGCTGCCTCCTGCATGCCCCCTACTGGGGATGTGCCCGCAACCAAGGTACATGCCCTTGACCGGAGTTGATGTGTGGGACCCTTCAGTCCACAGGCCGACGCTCTATCTACTGAGCCAAACCGGTTAGGGCTGCTGCTCGTTTCTGTTCTGGATGCTGGTGGCTCGGGCATGGTTCATTTTTGGTTCATTTTCTGGAGGAATTCACCAAGCTGTTCACGTAGGATTCGAGCGCTTTTCTGTACGCTCTGCTTCGAGAGAAAGTCCTGAGAGACTTGAAGGCGTGCACTCTGCGTTGGAAAGATCCTGGCGGAGAAGCGGAAGGCAGGTGGAAGGGAGCGCCATTTCCCAGACCCGCCAGCGGTGGGCACCACCCGTCGTCTTCATCTGGCCAATCGGTGGGTGGAAATGGTGCCTCGGGTTTACTTCATGCAGTTGTGAGGACGGCAGTGTCTGAGCGTGTCCGACAGTCTCTCCAGGACACGGATGGGTCAGACTCTGTGCTGTTACGGGCCACAGAGTCGCCCTGGAGGGGCTGTGAGCCCTGGGTTCCTCAGTTCTGACAAACATGGACCATTGGACTCACTCCCCACGAGGGATGGATGGGCCAGGGACCAGGAGAAGCTTAAGGCCTCTTGGTGGACACTGGATGGCCTTCCTCCGCAGCGCCCTCCCCTGTCCCTCAATTATAAACACAGGACTCTGGGCCCGGCCAGGTAACTCCGTTGGTTAGAGTGTCATCCCGATACTCCAAGGTTTCTGGTTCGATCCTGGGTCAGGTCACCGACAGGAACCAACCAATGAGTGCAAAATAAGGGAACACGTTGGTGGTGTGCACGCGCTCTCTCCCTCCTCCTCCCTCCCTTCCTCTTTCTCTCTCTCTTTCTCCTGCCCATAGACCTCTTTTATTTTATGATTTAACGTGGAGAAAGGAGGAAAAGCAAGCCCAGTCCCGACAAGCCATAATGCTTAGATTTGGCTGGACGGGGCAGGGACACTCTGAGGTTAGTTTCTCCCTTCATTCAGTCATTTCTGTTCTTAATACTTGGGTTGAGAACACAGAAGAGAGTTAGAGATTTGACAACCAAAAAATGGAAAAGTCTTAAGAGAGCCCAGTCCCCTTAAACAAAGCCCAAAGACACGCAGCAGACGGATGTTTATAACGTCTAGGGTGGAGCTGGAGGCCCAGGATGTGTGAAGAGCTATCACAGACCGTGAGGAAGTGACAGGGCACCTGGGGAACAGCCGCCGAGGGTCGGAGCCGCACGGAAGAGGACTTACGACGGCCCAGGGTAACATGCGAAGAGCCGGGCTCACGGGCAGTCGGGGGAAATGCAGTGTAAACCGGCACAGCCTGTGCGGAAGGACGTTTGGGAGAATCTATCAAATGACCCGTGAATACGACCAGCGCTTCCACCTCCGGGACCTGGCCTCCAGGTGCGCGTGTGTCTGCAAACCACACAAGTGCACGGTGAGTCGTGCGGCTGTTTGTGGGAGCAAAAGAGGAGCCGCCTCCCCAGTTAAACGTGAGCCGCACAGACGCACAGGCACTGCGCCGACTCAGGAAGCTCCCGACGTACAGTGTGCCAGCTGGGACCATGGTGGTGTAAGCCCACGTTCTGAAAAGTGAAAAGGTTCTGTTCCCACGTGCACGCGTCACTGAAGTCACACAGGCGCCGTGGGATGACGCACAGCCGACGTGACCCACGTCCCCTGGGAGACCCGTGAGGAGCGCCGATCCAGTCCCTGGTGGTTGGCAGGGACACGGGTCAGATTCTAGATCTATTTTAAAGGGGGAGCCGCTGGGCTTGGCTAAGAGAGTGCGTGTAGGTGGGAGAGGGGCCAAGATGGCATGAGGACTTGGGCCTGACTGGGCGCCTGGCGCCGCACTGTCTGGGGATCACAAAGAGCCAAAGTAAAGCTCAAACATCAGGGCTGGTGGAGAGAGGGGAGAGAGCGACAGAGCTGATATGTGAATGATAAATGGCTGAGTGAACAGAGCATCCATCGTGAACTGACTTAGTGGGAAGGGGCAGCCCAGGGACCCCCGAATCGGCGAGAGCTGGGTTACGCCTGAGATGCCTGTTAGGCTGCAAGTGTCCATGCCAAGGAGGCAGCGGGACATGGGAGCCGGGGTCCAGGACATGTCAGGCCCGGGGACTGGGTGAGCTCACTGGGAGGTGAGTGCGGACAGAGGAGGCCAGGGCAGGGTAGGGCCGGCCACATCCAGGTAGGGAGGCGAGGAGGGGGGAGCAGCAGCTACCAGGCGGGGCTGCAGGGGTGGGGAGACATCTACGGCAGGGAGGCCCTCGGCCAAGGCAGGAGGCACCTCAGGGACCGGGAGGCATGGCGGGGAATCCAGAGGCGACGGCTGAGAACTGCCATGGGCCCAGCAGCAGGACGACCCAGGGACCCTGACGGTGCAGCCTGCGGTCCCACGTGAGCACGGACACCCCTCCCGGTGGCTCTCGAAGTGCGCACGTGGATGGACCCGTGCAGCGTCTCCCTGAGCACAGACTCAGGCGACAGCGGGAGTCAGGGACACCAAGATCCTGTCCCGGAGACCTGGAGTCCCTGCTCGAGCCATATCTACCCCAGGACCCCAGAGCCAGCATGAGAGCAAGACTACGGAAGAGACCCGCAGAGGGCGCTGCACCACTGGGTGACAGGAGTAGGCTTAAAGGTCCGGCTCAGAGTGTCAGACTTTATTCATACCCGTCCCCACTGTGTGTGTGGGGGGCGGGGGGGGGGGGAGCGGGAGCGTCCAGACTGTAGTCCTGAGTGCAGGATGGGGGTTCAGGTGGAGCCCACGGCCCTGCCCTGGGCTCCTGGCCCGGCTGGGCTCACACATGCTGCCTGCGGTGCCGCAGCACCTCCGTGGGCGTGAACAGAAAGTCTTTCTGACAGGCCTCGCAGTGGTAAGGCCTCTGCAGAGCAGATGTCTTCTGCTGGGGCTCGGGGGCGGCTTCCTCAGCCCCTAAGAGAGAGGAGAAGGGAGGCTGAGGGGGTGCTCCACAGCAAGCTCTCACCCACCCAAACCCCGGGCACCCGAGGGGAATCTGGTTCTGTCTCCTCCAGGAAGCCCTCCTTGATTTATACATGTGTACAGACTGAGAGCCCTGGGGTGGTCCGTGCACTGCAGCAGCAGCTCGGGTTTGCCTGCTACAGCATCCCTGGCTAACAACAGAGTGGATGCAGCTGCGGTAGCGACAGCTGTGGGACAGAAAAGAACAAGAGACAGCCACAGAGAGACAGAGGCAGACGGAAAGAAATGAGAAAGTGGCAGCCCTCCGGGCCCTCCCCAACCCGGGCTCCGGGGTCTCTGTGACCAAAACCAGAGGGTTGAGGATGTCAGTCCTGTGTCCAGAGAAGGCTCAGATACACAGGAAACCACCCTGGGACGGATAGATGCCCCGCCCCCCACGGCCTTACCGGCGGCCGGCGGGGCCTCGGGGCAGGTGTTCTCGTGGGCGATGCGCTCCAGGGGCGTGAGAGGCATGTGCAAGCCGCAGTGGGGGCAGGTCCAGAAGGTGCGGAGACAGTCGCTGTACAGATCTGTGTCGCTCTGCAGGGGGCACGCTGTGTCAGGGCTTTGCCCCCGCCCCCCAACAGCCAGTCTAGGTCCCTTCTGAGAGCCCCCCGGGTGGCAGGTCCCATTCTGCAACTACCCCTGGACTAGAGTGAAATGTGGTTGGGGGCTCCCTAAAATCCCACGTTCAGGGGCGGGAGGGTGAGGGGCCGAGGGGGGCCCATGCTCACCGTGAGGCAGTTGTAGGTGAGGAAGTCAGTGACTGCGTAGCCCCCTTTGGTGGGGTGGGGGGACAGGGTGGAGCTGCCGAAGAGGCCGGGGAGACTGGGGGCTGTGGTGATGGTCTGGGGTCCCACGTAGAGGTTCTGGGCTTCAAGCCCCGTGAGCCGCCGGAGCGTGTAGGGGACCTGCGGGGAGAGACAGGAGAGAGTGGGCCGCTCCGCACCTCGCTTCCGCAGCCGAAGCCAAAGCCGGGGGACCAGAGCAGAAGCTGGGCCGTGTTCCATGGCAGCTGCCGGACCCCCACTTCCCCATCCCTCCACCTTCAACTGCAAAGACGGAACAGAGTTCAGGAACTTGCTTGTTTGGCTGGAAGAGCAGAAAGTCAGACACTAGAAGACTGAGGACAGAGGGACTTTAAGACACATCCACAGCATGACTGGCCCCAGTTCTCTGAAAAGGATCTCCCAGAGGTTAGCTTCCTGTCAAGATTAAGACAAGGAGCAGCTGGCTGGCTTCCCGGTTTAGCCGATAGACTTGAATGTGGAGATAATACTGAAAAGCACAGGACTCGGTGTCTGATAACCCAGAACGGACAATGCAGCTGCAAATGCAGAGCCGTCGGTCAGTTTGGATGTAATAATCCTGACGTTCGGCTGGTGTAACGGCCGTGGCTCACCTCCTCCAGTGCCGCGTCCTGGTGGTTACCTGGCCACGTTTAAGGCGACTCACATTTGGTCCAGGAGCGCCTGACAGGACGCGGCTGCTGCAGCAAATCAAGCGAGAGAGGGACTGCCGGGTGCCCAGACCCGTGGTCGGCAAACCGCGGCTCGCGAGCCACATGCAGCTCTTTGGCCCCTTGACTGTGGCTCTTCCACAAAATACCACGTGCGGGTGCACACGTATAGTGTGATTGAAACTTCGTGGCCCATGCTCAGAAGTCGGTATTTTGTGGAAGAGCCACACTCAAGGGGCCAAAGAGCCGCATGTGGCTCGCGAGCCGCGGTTTGCCGACCACTTGCCTAGACAAGCACAGGCAATGCCGCTCCTCATGGGGCTGCTCCCGTCTGCGCCTGTGGCCCATGGACGCGCTCAGAGAGCCTCGGACGCACAGGAATGAGCACAGCAGCTGCTCGGGCGGTTACTGCCGATCCAGAGGCCGGGCCGGGCAGGTGGAAGATGGGTGTTTCAGGATGTCAGCCCCTCGCCCACTTAGCACACTTGGGAACCATTCACGTCCCGGTCTGCGCTTAGAAATCAAACATCACATTTTCAAGGGCAGAATCCCAGAAAACTGACTATGTTTTAGAGATTTGCCATCATTGCTTTTTCTTTAATAAAGTTTTGGGAAAGTTGAAAAAAGAAAAGAAAAAACAGAGATTCTGGGAGACCTTATCAGAGCACCAGGGTCCAGCTGTGCTGAAGTCCCCCCTGGGCTTTTCAGTCACGGGGCCCATTGCTAAGCCAATCACAACAGGTGTCAGACGCTCCTGACCAGAGCCTTGTCTACAGGCCCTGACGTCCCAGGCCCCTCCCTGCTCCCCCCACTCGTGGGACCACGTCCAGACCGCAGAGCTGGCCTTTAAGTCTGGCAGCCGTGCCCCTCCTTCCCCCAGCACGTCAGCCTGTTCCTCTTTCCCTGGTTCACTGGGTCCCTCCACTCCTCCAGGAAGGCATCCTGGATTACACCCTTCTCCCCTACCCCTGCCTTCCCCCAGCACGTCAGCCTGTTCCTCTTTCCCTGGTTCACTGGGTCCCTCCACTCCTCCAGGAAGGCATCCTGGATTACACCCTTCTCCCCTACCCCTGCCCCACGTAGGAAAATCAGAATCAATTCTCGACTCCCACTTAAGAGGGGGCCTGGGGTCGAACCTGCTCTCCATGAGTAGGCACCTCACAGCCCCCCTCACACCCGCAAGTCCTACTTGTAACCGGGGTAGCTGCACTGCACACACAGGAGCTACTCATACGCATGCGCTGAATCAGGGCTACGGCTAACAGTGCGGCCTCTGGAGCCAGGCCCGGGGTCAGATCCTGGCTCCAGCCCTTACCAGGTGTGACCCTGGGCTTGTCATCACCGCCCTGGAAGCTGTGGTGGACGGGGCACCCCCCGGCCGAGGGTGGCGGTGGGTACCTTGGCTGCTGTGAACTGCAGCAGCTCTCTGCTCAAGGCCACCACCTCCTGGCGGTTGACCGGAGCCTCCTCCTCCTCCTCTTCCTCTTCTTTTGCCGGCTGCCCCCGACGGGCCTGATGGGCCAGCTGCCGGTCCAGGGCACTTTCCCAGCGGGCACGGAGCCGCAGGGAGGCCGCCAGGAGTCGGACTGCACTTTCAGTGTCTGCAAGCTGGAGCTCCAGCCAGCCATCAGCCACCAGGCGGGAGCAGTCACCATTGGTGTCCAGGGACCGACTGAACAGCAGGAGGGACTGGAAGAGACGGGGCAGAAAACAGGCAGTGGGTGAGGGGCCCCCACACGCTGGGTTCCGGCCCAGACATTCATTCATCCATCCACCTGTCCATCCATGTATCTGTCCATCCATCCACCTATCCATCCATGTATCTGTCCATCCATCAACCTGTCCATCTATCTACCTGTCCATCCATCTACCTGTCCTTCTATCCACCTGTCCATCCATCTATCTGTCCATCCAATGTACCCATCAGTTCCCCCACCCATCCACCTGTCCAACCAATTACCATCCATCCATCTACTCCTGCCAACAAACATTTACTACACGCCTACTCTGTGCCAGGCACTCTTCCAGGTGCTAGAGATACGACTGTGAACAAGAAGACCGAGTCCCTGCTCCCATGGAGCGGACGTGCCACTGGGAGAGACGGATGAATAAAGAGCAGAGTGAAGCAGAGAGTGTTCTAGAAGGAGGGTAGCATTACCCGAGGTGGGGCAGACAGCTGAGGAGACGGCCACATCTTCACAGGTGGGGTTACATGCAAGTCAACCCTCCTCGAACGATGTCCCTAACGCTCTATACACATTTTGCCCTCAAATATACAAACAAATAGCAGGTGCTAATGAATGGGATGCACGCTGAAGTGCTTAAGGGTGAAGGGGGCACTGAGCCAGCAACTTACTCTGAAATGCAGCAAGAAACTGAGAAGAAAACTCACCTACTGAAATGGTGAGGACAGGTGTGTCGTCAAGCAAAAGACCAATGTCCTTTGGCCCCAGCCGGCTTGGCTCGGGGATAGAGCGTCGGCCTGTGGACCGAAGGGTCCTGGGTTCGATTCTGATCAAGGGCACGTACCTGGGTTGCAGGCTCCTCCCTGGCCCGGGCCCTGGTCGGGGCTCGTGCAGGAGGCAACCAACCGATGTGCTTTCCTCACATCGATGTTTCTCTCTGTCTTTCCCTCTCTCTCCCACTCTCCCTACAAATCAATGGAAAAGTATCCTCAGGTGAAGATTAACCAAAAAGACCAACATCCTTGGAAGAATCTGGGAAGCGAGGGTATGAGTGCTCCCCATACTCTTCTTTCAACTCTTCGGTGTGAGAATCACAGTACGCTGGGGAAATTCTAGGACGTGTGGGGGGAGTGGATGTTTGGGCTGGGAGATGGCCAGGAGGGTTCAACATCCATTCTGTCTACCCGTGTGTGTGTCTAAAATCCTCCACCACGAACCCCCTGTGCAGGGGGCGGCGGGGAGGCTGCCCTCCAGGCAGCGTCTCCACCGGCAAATCCTTGTGTTCCCCCCGGGGCCCGCTGACGGCCATTGCTCTGCCCTGGCCCCGCTGGCTCTCCCCAGCACTGACAGGAGCGTCTGGCTCCTCCTTGACCTTTATTTCTGTTTCTGTTCACCGCCTGCCTCCCCCACTTGCATGTAAGCCCCATGAACACAGGGAGCTTTATCGCTTCTGATCACAAACACGCCCCCAGCACCTAGACAAGTAATAATGCCTGGTGCAAGGTAGGTGCTCAATTAATGAATGAATGAGCAGCTCAGAGCTCAGTGCAAATCACAGTAATGCTCTGGCCGGTGTCACTCAGTGGTTAGAGCATTGGCCCATACACTGAAGGGTCATGGGTTCAATTCTCGGTCCAGGGCAAGTACCTGGGTTGTGGGTTCACTCCCCGCCCCTGGTCTGGGTGTACGTAGGAGGCAACCAGTTGATGAGTCTCTCTCACACTGATGTTTCTCTCTCCCCCCTCCCTTTCTCCCCTTCACTCTCTGAAAAGCAATGAAAAAATACCCTCAGGTGAGGATTAACAACAACAAAATAAATCATAGCAGCAGCAAAATCTACTGAGTTCAGGGACCTGAAGGGTTTCTCTTTTCCCAGGACATTCCCTGGGGGCGAAGGGAGGGGGTCCTGGTAATGGGACACCGGCCCTGGCTCACTGTATGGCTTAGGCAAGGGGCAGCCCACCGACATGCCCAGAGCCCGTCTTCACCTCTATAGTGAGAACACACAGTCCTAGAACCGCAAGCTGGCATGCAGTGAGCCGCAAGGTGTGGCAGCTACAAGGACTCTCTGGCTACAGGCACAAATACATCCACCCATATCCAGCCACCGTCCCCTCCTTCTGCCTCCTTGCTGGGCTCCCTCTTCCAACCGTGTCAGACTCTGTCCCCGCTCTGCTCCGAACCCTTGCGGGGAGGGAGGCGGGGCTCCAGTCTCACCCGCCTCCTGACCTCCTCTCTCTCTGACCTCACCTCTGGCAACTCTTCTCCTCACTAACTGCTCCAGCTGTTCCCTGTGCAAGCCAAGCTTGCGTGTGCCTCAGGGCCTTTGCGCTTGCTGCTTGGACACTTCTCCCAGGACTCCCTATGGCTTCTTCCTCTCTCCCGCCCTCCCTTTGGGTCTTTGCTCAATCGTACCTTCTCAATGAGGCCCGTCCTGATCGCCTTATTTCCTACTGGAACCTGTCCCGCACCCTCACCCTCACCCCACCCCTCCCAACCTGGCCCGATTCCTTTTAATTTCCTGGAACACTCGTTTAGTGCTGTCCTTTGTTCATTGCTATTTTCCGCCCTCCCCCTGGACGTCAGCTCCAGGAGAGCAGGGCCCGGGTCTTGCTTAGCTCACTGCTGTTGCCAGCACCTTCAATAGCTCCTGACACACAGCAGGCGCCGCTACATGAGCGCACAAATGGAGGACAGCAGCCGCCCAACAGTCTGCGGCCGATGCCTGCAGCCAGCAGGGAAGGCGACTCCTCAGGCCCAAACCCTGTGGCGCAGTCGCCACACCAGGACCCACCTGGAGAGCAGGGACGCGGACACAGTTCACCAGGTACGGCTTGTTGGTCTCCAGCAGGGAGACGAAGGTGAGGAGCTGGTGCTTGCTGCTCATCTTGTCCTTGTCATCTGAAAGGATCAAGAGGACAGCTCAGCCCTAACGAGTCTGGCTCAGTGGATAGAGCATCGGCCTGCAGACTGAAGGGTCCCAGGTTCGATTCTGGTCAAGGGCATGTACCTGGGTTGCGGGCACATCCCCAGTGGGGAGTGTGCAGGAGGCAGCTGATCAATGTTTCTCTCTCATCAATGTTTCTAACTCTCTATCCCTCTCCCTCTCCCTTCCTCTCTGTAAAAAAATCAATAAAATATACTTTAAAAAAAAAGAGGACAGCTCAGGCCCACCCTGCCCACCGCTGTCCCACTCACCCCCCGACATGCATCCATCCCCCAGGCCTTCCTGTCCCCCAGCCATTTAACCATCCACATAAAGAAGATACTCACGGGTGTGTAGGAGAAAACACCTGTGGCTTAGTTTTAAATACTTTGTCATAATGAATGTGACTTTGGCTTTTCGGTGACATTGAGAAATATTGTCAGTTTTGTTAGGAGCGAGAACAGCATTGTGGTGATGCTAAAAACAGTCATCATTATCCTAAGTGATCTGATGACTGAAATGTTTCAAATGCTCCAGCAAAAAGGAAGAAAAACTAAACAATCAGAAGTAAGGGTGGCAAACGCTGACAGCTAGTGAGGGTTTGTCCACTTGGGTGATACAGTATAGAAATTTTCAAAATTAAAAAAAGAAAAGGGAAACATGGCCGGGTAGCTCAGTGGGTTAGTGTTGTCCTGATACACCGCGGTTGTGGGTCCCATCCCTGACCAGGGCACATACGAGAGGCAGCCAATGACTGCATAAATAAGTGGAACAACAAATCAATGTTTCTCTCTCCTGTCTCTAAAATCAATAAAAAAATTAATAAAAATGAAAAATAATGCAATAGGAAAAGGGGCGGGGAGAGCCCCAGGGCAGCCCCAAGCCAGGAGCTCACAGCCTGAAGGCAGATCTCGGGACAGGCTACATACTCAGTCCCTGGGCACCACCCTGCTGAGGTGCGCCCGCACCAAGCAGGTAAACGCGCCACGGCCCCCCAGCCAGGTCTGGCTCTTGGGACCTCCCGGCCTGTATGTCCCACCTCAGCAGCCCCAGCGAAGGCCAAGTGTGGGGAGGAGTAGGGGGGTTCTCCCCCCACTCGGCTCACGTACCTCGGCTCCCTTCACCGCCCCTGGCCTCCGGCTCCTGCGTGTGCAGCACCTCGGGGCTGCTGGCGAAGACGCACGTGGGGTGCAGCACGGTGCCCTGCTTGGCCTGGGTGTGGAAAATCTGGAGGCCAAAGGGAGGCGCCAGGTGACAGAGGCCCTCGGGCGTGCTCTGCCCTCTTCCCGCCGCCCTGCCCGCAACGCTCTTCCTCCACCCTCTTGGCCAGGTTCCCCCTCCCGTCTCAGAAGCCCCCTTCAGGAAGGCCTGCCAGGCCCCTGCCTGCCTGGTCGGGGCCCCTCTGTGCTCCTCCAGCCCCGGGCTCCCCGCCCCGGCGCCACCTCTCTGGGTCAGCTGTCTGGGAACAATGTGCCGCCCCCACCGGACTGTAGCCCCACACAGGCAGGGCCGGGAAGGTGTGCTGAGGGAGGCCCACCTGGTCCGAGTCCTTGCGGCCGCCGTTGAACGGGTCCGGGACGGCGAGCTGCGGGTAGAGGCCCCGGGCCAGCACCAGCTTGAGCAGGGCCATCTGGTCCCGGGTCAGGGCCTGGGCCGAGCTGGCGGCTGCCTGCAGCTGCTCCAGGTTGTGCCGCAGCTTAAACTTCACATCCTGTGGGAACATCGGGAGGGGGGTCCCACGGGGCTTGTCTGGGACACGTGGACCCAGAGGTTCTGTAGGCTGCTGGGGCCGCACCCTGTCCCCTCAGGCCCCCAGGACGGCCCCCTGGTGCCCCACCTGGATGTCCACGTGGTCGCTGGCCGCCCGCGAGGCTTGGCCCCGCTCCTCGTCGCTGGAGCAGCCATCCTCCTCCTCCTGCAGCCGCAGGACCTTGCGCCTGCGCCCCCCGCCCTCCTCGTGCTGGCGCTTCAGCTGGTACAGCTCCCGGCGCTCGCGGCGCTGCTGCAGCCGGCTGTAGCTGTCCCCCGGCTTCGCGGCCTGGGCCCCGGCCAGCAGCCCGTGGTCCTCCAACAGCTCCTGGGGACAGATGGGCCCAGTGAGGGACACAGGGCAGGCCGAGGGGCAGGCTCTGGACCCAGACACATTCCAGAGTGGGGCTGCCACTCGCCGGCGAGCAATGTCGGCCTCTGAGCCACAATTTCCTCAAATGGAAACCGGGGATACTCCCAATACCTCCACTAGGCTGCTGGGGCTGAAATGTGCCAGGTAAGAACCACCTTTGCACAGCGCAGGCGCAGATGACCGCTCCATGAAAGAGCAGTCGCTGCTGCTGGCTGTTGCTTCCCCGGCGGAGGCCCAGAGAGGCCCAGGAGCTTGCCCGGGGTCACCCTGCTAGCAAATGGCAGAGCTGGGATGTGCCGCTGGGATGTCTGGCCCCAGATCTGGTGCCTCTGCGCTTGCTCCTAGCTCTCCGTCTGAGCAAGCGCACGGCCAGCTCCACACCCCTGGCCCATGAGGATGCAGCACATGACCGCTGACCCTGTGCGCCACCCCCAGGAGCCCTCCCGGATTTCCACCCCCACGCCTCGTCATCAGCTGGTGGGGGAGGAGGGTGCAGGGTGGGACCCTGACCTCTGTGTTAGAGACGGAAAGAGGCTGCGTTCCAGAGTCCGCTCAGATGCCCTCACTCTGTCTCCCCACCACCCTGGCCTCCCTGTCTGCCTGGGCGGGGCTGGCCCCCACCCCTGGTCCTGGGCCTCACCTTGAACTGGCGCCGCAGGTTGGCCATCTCATACAGCCGATGCTCCTCTATGCCCCGGTGGCGGCACCACTTACGGGAGTTTCTGCTCCGTTCAGATTTCACCTGGTGGAGGTAGATGCCAGGTGTTGGGGCCTGGCCAGCTGGGGGAGGGGAGGGAGCTGACCTCCCACCCAGAACACCCAAGTATGGGCCTGAACACCAGCCACTGGGAGATGCAAGGCAGGTGGAGACCTGTCGGCCCTCCATGACACCTGCTTTCTCCCTTTTCCAGGACTCAGCCCCACTGCCCCTTCCTCCAGGAAGCCCTCCCAGACCACACTGAGTCAGACACCCACTCCAGCCTCTCAGCCCCTTGTGTTCCCCACTGCAGCCTAGTCTGGGTGGTCACTGTCTAGGGACAGGTCTGACCTCCTGCACCGGACTGTGAGCCCCAGGAGGGCAGGGCCAGGTGGTTTTGCTCATCACCGGGTCCCAGCACAGGGCCAGGCCCAGGGAACGTATTTTGGGATAAACAAGTGCTACCCTAGGAGTCTGGTTTTAACGGGCACTTTAGAAGCCCAGGTTCCCCTCGGGCCTGAGCTCTGCACGTGCTGGTCAGAATGGTGGAGTCCATGGGCTGGGGGTGGGGCATGAAGAGGAGCCACAGCCGCAGGGAGGCCCTGACTCTGTGCCTGACAGTCAGACAGGGGGACATGTCCCCACCGGCCTCACCTGCACCCAGGTGTTGAAGACATTGAAGAGCGTGAAGGGGTCGCCCAGGTCACTCTCCAGGGGCCGCCGCGCTGCCGCACCTTCCGGGTTGTTCTGGGCGCTGCGGGTGAAGGGCGACTGGACGCTGAGGGCGGCCGCGATGGTGAGCACGGGCTCCGCCAGGTGGAACATGGAGCCCAGGATCAGCATCTTCCCTGGGGGCGGGCAGCAAGCTGAGCCTCCCCCATCCTCCCTCCCTCCCTCCCTCCCTCCCTCCCTCCCTCCCTCCGGCTCACAAAGGGCCTCGGGAGCCAGATGGACACACTGTGCTCTCAGTCACATGATCTTGGGCAAGGCCTCAGTTTCCCCATCTGTAGCTGGAGACAAGCACCTCCTCAGACACGTGGTGGGGACTGGCTACTGCTTCTTTCTTTCCTCCAGCCCCCCAGCACCTCTCCCCATGGGCCTGGCTTCTGTTTCATTTTGACCTGCCACGGCACTGTCCTCCCCAGAACGCGGCCGCCACGCCAGCTGTCCCTGGTCTGCCTGGCACACAGCAGGCGCTGCTGACTTCTGCACCCATCATGGTGTGAATCTCTCCTGCCATCTTTATTCCATTCAAGGCAGAGGCGGGGAAGATGGAGGGGAGGATAAAGGGAGAGACGGGAGGAAGCAGGAGCCGGGAGGTAGGGGGGGAGGTGGAGGGGGGCAGGGAAGGACAGAGAGAAGAAAGAAAGCAGCAGGAACAGTATCCCCGTGGCGTTTCCGATGCTCGGGCTGCTCCCGCCTGCCCTGCAGTCAGTGCCTGTACGTCACGCATCTGACTCAGCCCCACGGTCCCCTGACTGCCTTTCCAGAAAGTTCCTGTTACACATCTAGCCTCCTCAGATAAAGGCAGGCAGGAAAACAAGTCTGTCCCGGGGCCCCCAGCTCCGTCCATCATCTGGGCAGGTCCCTCCATCCCTCATCCATCTGTGAGAGGGGCTGACAGCGCATCCACCTGCTGTTCCACCTGCAGGGCTCGCAGCGCCCGACCCATGACTGAGCCACCACAGCCCAGCACGGTATCATCTGTGTCTCTTGCCCGGGGGCCTGGGAACCCACGTGCCCGCCTGGCCGTGGAGTGCCCCCAGCTCTGCCCCCTGACAGTGACGGGGGCCAGGGACAGGCTTTCTCTGAGCCTCGTTTCCTCGTGGGAAGCGAGTGTCACTCACTCCTGTCCCGTGGGGGTGATGTGCCGATCACACCCAGGCTCTCTCACTGGCCTGGCCCCTTCCCCTGGGCACAGGTCTAGGCCCCACCCCACCAGGCCTGTTTCCTCATCTGTACAACAGGGTGCCCGGGGGCGCCACCCTCTCTATGTGAGAATGAAAGGACATGAGGCCCACAAAGCCCGTCACTGGCACACAGGGAGTGCTCTCACTGGCACACAGGGAGTGCTCTCACTGGCACACAGGAAGTGCTCTCACTGGCACACAGGGAGTGCTCTCACTGGCACACAGGAAGTGCTCTCACTGGCACACAGGAAGTGCTCTCACTGGCACACAGGAAGTGCTCTCACTGGCACACAGGAAGTGCTCTCGGCATGTGGAATGCTCCTTTTCTTCCCAGCCCCGTTTCCCTCTAGAGCAGGGGTGGGAAGGTCCGCCCCGAGGCCCGTGGGCCATATGAGGCCCGTGAAATCATGTGGTCTGGCCGTGCCAAGGCATGAGGGGTGAGTTAATTAGAGGTTTGACCAAATACAGCAGCTAATTTTAGGTTGATACTTTTGTATGGCCCGCAAATGATGTTATAAATGTCCAAATGGCCCTTGGCAGAGAAAGGGTCCCCACCCCTGCTCTAGAGCAAACAGAAAGAACCACGTCACAGCCTCAGGGGCTGAGCGCCGGGGCCCTGCCGGGATGGGGCTCTAAGGGCTAACACGGCAGAAGGCTGTGTGGAGGGTCTGTGCGTGGGGAATGGTGCCACGGTGGTGGCGCCCTGCTGGGACTGTTCTGTGGGCTCTGGACCGTCGGTGGAGACAGAATGTCTTGAGTCGGGAGAATCAGGCAGAATGAACACGCTGGAGTCAGCGAGCTCCTCGGGAGGGGCAGGGATGGCGCAGGAATGAGTAAGAGGAAGAGGTTTTGAAATCCTTACCACCCACGCAAAGGGCAGCCCAGGGCACAGCTGGGGACGGCTGTGCAGCGAAGCCCTGTTTGTTTACTGCTGTATCCCTGGTGCCCAGCACAGTGCCCGCACCGGGGACTTGCGAACGCATGAACAGGGCCTGGAGAGGGAGCAGGCTTGCGAGGAGTGGCCCAACCCACCCAGGGACCTGTGTGGTCACCCCAAGGGGGGTCCTCACCAATCACGACGTCCACGGGCAGCTGGGCCAGCAGGGACCCGATAGGGGTGAGGGCCTCGGAGCTGTCCAGAGCCCCCTGGTCCCGGAGGTAGAGGATGGCCGTTTCCAGGCTGGCTGGTGGCGGGGGCTCGATGAAGGGGAAGGTTCGGGGGTCTCCCACGCTCATGCTCTTCATCTAGAATGAGAACCAAAGCCCCCAGGAGTGGGGGACACGTGAGCCACTGTGGAGCACTCAGAGGGCTCAGGGATCATAAATCTGTGATACTTTAACGCCCCCAATGTTAAGGCCCACTGTACAGAGGCAGCAGAGAGGGCCACTGTCTGTCTGTCTGGCCAGCACCTCTTCTCCCAAACCCTGGACAGGGAGCGAGTAACTGAGGTTTCTCAGCCCCTGGTCATTGCAATTGACTAAGGAATGAGCACATGACCCGAGCTGGGCCAATCAGAATCCTTCCCTGGAACTTTGTAAACTGGTAGAGGGAAATTCAGCATCCTCTGGTTGTGAGGGGCCTGGATGGAAGCTCAGAGACGCTGTGGTTATTCTTCCATTGCCTGGAAATTACCCGACCCACCACAGATGGAGAAATCCTTAATTGTTCCTAACTAGACCTCCCCCCCCAATGGATACACATAGCCATAAAACCCCCTTTCCTGCTTACAAGAGTTTGAGTTTCTCTCACTTTCGACCAAAGAATCCCCATTAACTCAGAGGCCAGAGGGGGCAGAGGGTGGTGGGGAACACACACACCACCAGGCCTGGCATGGCGAGGCGTGTGCCTATGAGAGAGCCAGAGGGAAGCTCAGAGAGCCTGGGGGGCTCAGCCCGTCTTCCAGGGCTCACCTGGCCCTGATCTGGAGGCCACCTGGTATCTGGCCGTCCACCCAGGAACCAGCTGTCCCACCTTCCTCTCTGTTCACCAAACCCTGATGTCTGGGAGATCACCCAGTACCCATTAAAAGATCTTCAAATTAAAAGCTCTGGGTAGGGGCGGGGTATGGATTTTTTTTTTTTAAAGCTCTCCAGGTGGTTCCGGTGTGTAGCTGGGGCTAAGAATCAGTGCTACGATCCAGTCTGGCAATGCCACACTCCTGGACAATTACAGGTCATAGAGTGGACACATGTGACCCAGTTCTGCCAACAAGACAGACTGGGAAGTTGGCCAAAAGGCTCTGGGAAAGGTTCCTATGGCCTTAGAAATTAGACCACAGCCCTGCCGGTATGGACCAATGGTTAGAGCATTGGCCTGTGCACTGGAGGGTCACAAGTTTGATTCCTAGTCAAGGGCATGTACCTGGTTTGCAGGTCTGATCCCCGCCCCTGGTCAGGGCACATGTGGGAAGGAACTGATAGATGTCTTTGTCACATCGATGTTTCTCTTTCTCTCTCTCCCCTTTCCACCTCCCTTCCACTCTCTCTAAAAAATCAATGGGAAAAATATCCTCACTCCTTGGGTGAGGATTAAAAAAAAACAAAACAATTAGACCCACAAATAGGGACAGTTGGCTGCTTCTGTCTCTAGGTGGTAAAGGAGGAGGAGGTGATGCCACGACTGCCAGAGCCAGGTGGCATTCAAGAGGCAAACTTGGAGCCTGACAGCCTCAACTGGAACCCGGACTCTGCCACTTGTCAGCTGTGTGACCTGGGTCAAGTTACTTAACCTCTCTGTGCATCCATACACCAGAATAGGATTACTGACCCCACAGAGTTTTGGTGAGGTTACATACATAAAACACTTAGGACAGGGCCTAGCCATTGTATGCACTAGGTAAGTGATTTTTCATCATCGTCGTCATTATCATTATTACTAGGAGAGCTGCTGATAAACTGATGTTGCTAAGACAGAAAAAACCCAGTCCTTTATGACATTATGGATCCATTTAAATAACCAAGCCTGGAACCTCCCTGTCTCGGGCTTTGTGGCATATGAAACGATACTTTTTCCTTGTTGTTTAAGCCAGTGTTTTTCCAACAACAGGCTATATGGGTCCAGAACTCCATGCAGTGGCTCACAACCAGCATTTAAAAAATATTAAACCAAACAAATAGAAACTATCAGCGTGTGTCACCTGTAGGAAGGGGCTGGTTGGTGCCACTCATACACATCCGCTGCTCCCACTTTCCTCTGCCTCGTCTTCCTGAGCACAGAGACTACATTTCCCAGCCTCCCCTGCAGTGAGGTGTGGCTGGGACCCAGCTCTGGCCAGAGGCAGTGGAAGGAAAGTACTCCACTTGCAGGCCTGACCCTTAAAGCCCCCAAACCCATCCCATACTCCTTCCCCGCTGGATGGCTGACAGATGAAGAGCCCCAGGGAGATGACGGAGCCATGAGAGGGAAGGGGCCTGGGTCCCTGAATAAAGGAAACTGGCGCCAACCGGAGAACACAAGTTCTGTTGTGTTGGCCGTTATGGGAGTGGGTCTATTTGTCTAATCTAAACGAAACTAACGACTGAGATATGAGCCACGACATCACATGTATGGAGAAACCCTGGTTTTAAAAGCCATTTTCACGACATCACATGTATGGAGAAACCCTGGTTTTAAAAGCCATTTTTAAGAATATATATATATATATATAGATATATATATATATATATATATATATATATATATATAGATTGATTTTAGAGAGAGGAAGGGAGAGGAATAGAGAAATAGAAATATCGATTTTAGAGAGAGGAAGGGAGAGGAATAGAGAAATAGAAATATCGATGAGAAAGAAACATCCATCAGTCGCCTCCTGCACACCCCCCACTGGGGATTGAGCCCGCAACCTGGGCATGTGCCCTGACCAGGAATTGAACCTTGACCTCCTGGTTCATGGGCCAATGCTCAACCACTGAGCCACACTGGCCCAGGTAAAAGCCACTTCTTTTTTGTTGTTGTTAATTTTTTGTTGTTGATAATTCTCACCCAAGGAAACCATTGATTTTTAGAGAGAATGGAAGGAAGGAGGAGGAGGAGAGAGAAACATCGACGATATGAGAGAGACCCACCGATTGGTTGCCTCCAGCACACGCCCTGACCAGGGCTGGGGATTGAGCCCACAACCCAGGTACGTGCCCTTGACTGGAATCGAACCTGGGACTCTTCAGTCTGTGGGCTGATGCTTTATCCACTGACCCAAACTGACTAGGGCTAAAGCCAGTTCTTGATGGGTTTTCTGTTACAGCTGAAAGAACCCTGAGTGAGTCACGAGGTTCCTCCCATGACTCCATGGCTTTGGGGAACAACTCCCTCCTCAACACGGGATCTGACATTTGAAAGGAACCAGTGCCCCTCAGCGGCCTGGCCAGCCCAGCTCTCCTTGGCCCTGAACACAGATTGGTCCTGTCTAAATGCCTCCCGGTTCCTGGCTGGCACAGTACTCAGGATCCCGTCCCCGCCCTGCCCGCCTCACCTGCAGGACCAGCGCGTCCAGGGCGACCCTCCGAATCTCCGGCACAGCGTAAGGGGCGAAGGCGTCGTAGTCGGATTCAGCGTAGAGGCGGAAGCAGACGCCGGGGCCTGTGCGGCCCGCCCGGCCCTTCCGCTGCTCGGCACTGGCCTGGCTGATCCAGAACTCCTGCAGCCGCTGCAGTTTGGCCTGGGGGTCGTAGCTCATCTCCTTCACCTTCCCTTGGGGGGTGGGGGGGCGCAGGGAGGGATGGGCATGTGTGTGCAGCAGCCACATGGGGCCTGCATACACCCGGTCCTCTCCCCAGCCCTTCATCACTCGCCCTCACTTACTCCTCTGTTCCATGAACACTGACCCATGGCTCATTCTGGGCCCGGCCCTGACATTTGGTTAATGTAATCTTGCATTTCCTCGTTCACACATCTTTTCTTTTCTTTTTTATTCTTTCTTTTTAAAAAAAAATATATTTTATTGATTTTTTACAGAGAGGAAGGGAGAGGGATAGAGAATTAGAAACATCGATGAGAGAGAAACATCGATCAGCTGCCTCCTGCACGCCCCCCTACTGGGGATGTGCCCGCAACCAAGGTACATGCCCTTGGCCGGAATCGAACCTGGGACCCTTCAGTCCCCAGGCTGACGCTCTATCCACTGAGCCAAACCGGCTAGGGCCACACATCTTTTCATTTATTTTTTCAAGCCTTTGTTTACTCAGAGGCTCGGACAGCTGACACATGCTGTGAAGAAGCTGCTGTGTGGTGGGCACTGTACTGGGCAGCAGGGACACAGCTGTGAACAAAGCAAAGTCCCTGGTCTCACGGCGCTGAACACGCACCGTATCTCATCAATTCCAAGGCCGACCTTTGTTCCTGTTGCGCTGTCTCTGATGCATTTTAAAACCACTGGCATGTCTATGTTTCATGGACAGCATTTAAGAATCTTAATGGTACATAAACCTATGGAATGTTTTATCGCTGGCCTCCCAGATTCAACACTGTAAGGTAACTGCTAACATTTACTGAGGGTTCCCTCTGTGCCAGGTACCAAGTGTATCCACTTATTTAATCCTTCCAGCCTGAGGGAGGCACTGTCATTACAGCCATTTCACAAAGAACACACAGTGTCAGGGACCCGACCCTGGGCACACAGCCAGCAGGGTCCCCGAGCCGCTATGCGCTGCTGACTTTCCAGAGGAGTCCACCTGGGAAGGCGGACAAGAAGCAGATCAACGGATGTGAAATGTGATGCCCACACCAGGAAGAAAATAAAGCCCCACAAGGAAAGCAAGGCCGCGGGAGAAGGGGGAGGTCACGCAGACGAAGTGGACAAGCCGGGCCTCTAAGGGGAGACAGTGACGCGGGCCCTGGCATGGGATGGAGTGAGCCCTGTGGGTATTTGGAGAAAGACAGTTCTCAGCAGAGACGACAGTCAGTGCAAGGCCCTGCGGCAGGAGCAAGTTGGAATGTCTGAGAAAGATTTAGATGCTGCCACTGCTCCACAGCCCTCAAGCTCTGGTCCGGCGGTCTCGGTCTCTCGCTACACCGGCACATCTCCACCTCCCACACTCACTCCCCTTCCGCCCCTCGGTCGCTGGGGCAGCCCTTACCGGAATCGACTACAAAGCGGATCCCGTCGATGGTGACTGAGGTCTCAGCGATGTTGGTGGAGAGGATGCATTTCCGGACTCCAGGGGGGGCCACGTCAAATACCTAGGGGCGGTAAGTAGGTGACCAGGGGCTAAGTCGGCCCTTACTCACCCGTGTGTCCAGGGGCCTCCTGGACACCCCCGGGGTGTCTCACACCCAAATGTCTAACCTGGCCTCGGTGCCTCCCACCAAAGCCTGTCCTCCTCAAGTCTCCACCTCCGAGATGGCTCAGCATTCTGGACCAGGTGCCTGGGCTGTCCTGGGCCCTCCCCTCCCTCCCCGTTCCTCACACACCTGGACATCTTCAACATTCCCATCCCCCGCACCCACGGCCCTGCCCTGGTCCAGGCCCCTCCTTCCCCACCAGATGCTGCTCCAGCTTCCTCCTTGGTCTCTGGCCTCCAGACTTATTCCCTCCAGCCCATCCTTCACACGCGGCAGAGGGATCTGCTGAAGCACTAGCTGGCACTGGCCCCACCTTGCTTAGAACCCTCCCATGGCTCCCCAGTGCTCTTGGGACAAAACCCAGGCACCATGCTGGGTCCTCAAGGACCCTGGTGGTCGAACCCTGGGTAGCTCTCCAGCCCCACCTCCCCTGACTTTCCCTTCATAGTCTGGATCCCAGCCCTGTAGCTTCCCAGCTGCCCGTCTTTTTCGCACCCCAGGCCCTTTGCACAAGCCCTTCTCTAGGACCCCAGAGACAGTCAAGCCTAGTGACTTACAGCGGGGGTCAGCGACTATGGCCTGGAGACCAAACCAGCCTGCCACCTGTGTCTGTGGACCAAGTTTAATGGCACAGCCTCGCCTGGCCCGTCTACAGCTGCGCTTCCCGCTGTAACAGATTCGCTATGACTGAGAACCCACAAATATGGACTCCCTGGCCCTTTATAAGTTTGCCAACCTCTTGTTAACACTTGGAGTGGGGGAAACGAGTTAAGTCGGCTCGCGTGAATTGCGCGTACTCCGCGGGAGCCGTCTTTAACTCGGTTCATATAGATTTGCGGTGGAGTGTGGGAAACGTGTAAACTCGGGCTGATTGTAACTGCGTATTACCAAATATTTGTTTGTAATCCACCCTTTTGGTGGATGGAACAAAACCAAAAGACAGAGCCATCTTATATTTTGGCGGGAAATTCACCCCACACCGGAGTGTTAAGAGCATGGGCTCGCCCTGACCGGTTTGGCTCAGTGGATAGAGCGTCAGCCTGCAGACTGAAGGGTCCCAGCTTCGATTCCGGTCAAGGGCATGTACCTTGGTTGTGGGCACATCCCCAGTAGGAGGTGTGCAGGAGGCAGCTGATCGATGTTTCTCTCTCATCGATGTTTCTAACTCTCTATCCCTCTCCCTTCCTCTCTGTAAAAAATCAATAAAAATTAAAAAAAAGAGCATGGGCTCTGGTGCCAAATTACCCAATGCACAGCCTGGCTCTGCCTCTTACGTGACTTTGCACAGGTGCCTGTACCTCTGATTCTATAATCTGTTAAGTGGGAATAACAACAGGACTGGTAGGCAGGGCTGCGGTGAGGACTAAATGAGACAAGCGTACAGAGCCCAGAACTCCTGCCTCTCGCAGCAGATGCTCCACACACGTCGGCTGGACTCTTCTCCCGGCCCCCTTCTTAGGCTGCGGCTTTCTCAGGTCAGTTCTGAAAGCCCCTTCCTCCAGGAAGCCTTTCCTGAATCCACCAAGACTCTGCTCTCAGAGTTCAGAAGGTTCCTCTACCATTTGTAAAACTGTCAATTACTTGTCCGTCTCCCCCAGCAGACCAACAGCCACGTAAGGGGAAGGGCCATATCTTGGCTCCCACTGTGTCTCAAAGAGCCCCCTCAGCACCACGGGAGGCGCCAAGGAGATGCTCAGGGGTCGTGTCTTCAATCAATAAGCAATGACTGGGCCGATGAGATGATGCAGTCAGCCTCCAGGATGGCCCCAGGGGGTCTCACCCTCCCCGTGCACACACACAGCTTAACTAACAGGACACGGCCCAAACGACGGCCTGTGACTGCAAGGCCAGGTCATAGGAGACCTTGTGGCTTCTGTTTAGGTCTCCTGGGGAGAACCAGTCACCATGTTGCAGGGACACCGAAGCAGCCCCCTAGAGAGGCCCCCAGCCAACAGCCAGCCGTGTGAGTGAGGACCGCTAGCCCCCTTCGAGTGAGTGTAGCCCCAGCCATCTACAACCTCATGAAAGATCCTGAACCAGAAACCCCCCAGCTAAGCCACTTCCCAACCCCTGATCTACAGAAACTATGTGAGATAATGAATGTTTATCGTTCTAAGATGCTAAATTTGGGGAAAATTTATAACTAATACAGTGGCCCAAAGTGCTCTCTCCCCGCACCCTCCTTTCCAGCCTGGTGGTCTCTTCACCTTTCCTCACACCCAACTCACAGATTCCCACATCCATACATTTGCTCAAGCTGGTGCCCCTGCCTGGACTGCCTGCCTGTCTCCTACTCCAAACCCTCCTAGGCCCCCACAGCTAAGCCCCAATGCCTCCGACTTTACCAGGAGTCTCACCCTGGTACCCCGCCCACCCCCCAATCTCCCCCTCCAGATAATGGGAGCAGCCCTGCAGCCCGCAGCCCTCCTGGTGCCGTCACCCCCCTCCTCCCCCGGCACACACAGCCAGACCCCACCCTGCTGGCTGCCAGGATACCTTGTCCTGGTCGGCCACAGAGAGGGCGCTGTGCAGCGGCAGCACCACCCAGCGCTGGGTGTGGCTGGCGTAGGTCTGGGCGGCCTCCAGCACAGCGCTGATCTCCGCCATGCCGCTGAGGAAGACCAGGAGGTCGCCCCGCTCCTCGGGTGGGTACTTGCTGTCGATGGCCTCCAGGACCCTCAGGAAGGGCCGCGGGTCCAGCTTCTCCGACTTGGACACTGATGGCTCGGCCTCAATCGGCTGGTACACAACCTGCGCGGAGACAGCCCCAGGCATGAGCGCCCGCTGCCACCCCAGCTCAGAGCAAGGGGCGGGGAGACCATACTCACACAGGGCGACCTGAGGAGGATGCAGTAAAGCACAAAGTATGAAGGTAACTGGAAGGCCTCTGGGTGCCGACAAGGTTTGATGCTTCTTAATCTGGGTGCTGGCTGCATCCAGGTATTTAGTTGGTGAAAATTAACTGAACTATATACATGGTATGTACATTCTTTTACATTTGGAGTATAACTTTAACAACAAATTTTAAGGGGTACAGCCAGGATGAAAACCCTAGAAATCCCTTCTCAGAAGGAACCCTCACTCTTTTTTTATGGCTGCCTAGAACAAGCATGTCAAACTCACGAGTATTTTTGCAGCCCAGGCAATGTAATAGTATGGAAGAAACGTTTTAAAAATTTCGTAACTTAATTTTTCCAATATCCTGTTATACATAATTAATAACGAACTATAATATTCGCTAATGACTGACTACTATAATCATATTGCATTCATTTCCCTTACGTATCTTATGCGCAGGCGCACCATTTCTCTCCACTAATACTAGCAGCGAATATTTTAGCAGCCGATGGCCATGTCATTAGTCTTGCACTGACTTGTTTGGTGTGCGCAACAGGAAATATTTAGCTTTTGGAGAACAAGAAAAATAGGTTTATTTGCGTGACGCTTATTAATTTGTGCAGTTCTTCAGTGTCTGGTAAGTTAATGGTCAAGAAAAAATATTAATTTGTATTAAAATGTTCTATTATTTTATGTTAACGACTCATTTATTTCAGTTCTTTGTATTTAGCATGTCTCTATTGAAATAAACCTACGTTTCTATGAAAATTGAAGCTTTTGATTTTTTGCGGCCCACATACACTTAAACCTTGTTTATTTGGCCCGTGTTAGCCTTTGAGTTGGACATGCTTGGCCTAGATCAGTGGTTCTCAACCTTCCTAATGCCGCAACCGTTTAATACAGTTACTCATGTTGTGGTGACCCCCAGGGAAAGTTCAAGATAGAAGTTGCTGACTGAGAGTTCAGGACTAAAGAGATGGGATGCTAAAAAGAATCTCTGGCCCTAACCGGTTTGGCTCAGCGGATAGAGTGTCGGCCTGCGGACTGAAGGGGCCTAGGTTCGATTCCGATCAAGGGTATGTACCTTGGTTGCGGGCACATCCCCAGTAGGAGGTGTGCAGGAGGCAGCTGATCGATGTTTCTCTCTCATCGATGTTTCTAACTCCCTATCCCTCTCCCTTCCTCTCTGTAAAAAATCAATAAAATATATTTAAAAAAAAAAAAAAAAAAGAATCTCTGGCCCTAGCTAGTTTGGCTCAGTGGATAGAGCATCGGCCTGCGAACTGAAGGGTCCCAGGTTCAATTCCAGTCAAAGGCACATGCCTGGGTTGCAGGCTCAATCCCCAGTAGGGGGCGTGCAGGAGGCAACCGATCAATGATTCTCTCTCATCATTGATGTTTCTATCTCTCTCCCTCTTCCTTCCTCTCTAAAATAAAAATATATTGATAAAAACATATTTTTTTAAAAAGAATCTTCGGCTAGCTTGAGTATAGCAATTTTAAGAGGACCTGAAAAAAAGGTTTGCCTCTTGGTTTCAGCTTCTTCAACAATATTACACCTCAGGTGGATGGTGAGTGAAATGTGTTGGAGTCAGGCCCACCCCCAGGATTGCTGTGAGAATGAGATGAGATTGGTGTAGGAGACCGATGGTGGTTCCCAGAAAGTCTTCCCTGGAACACAGGAGAGAGAGAGAGAGAGAGATGGCATCTGCCAGCCTCCCTTGCAGCTAGGTGTACTTCAGAGATTAGAATGGAAATAACTACAAGGGCACGTCCAACTTTCACACACACTGGATTTTCCCTGGACTTTCGCTCCTTTCCTCTTCCCACAACTCTGACCAGACAGACCAGGACACTCCCTAGGACTCTTACCAGGTGTGGTGCTCAACCCCCAGGGGATAGCTGGTAACATCTGGAAACACATTTGGGTATCACACCTGGGAGAGGAGGATGCCATTGGCATCTTTGGATAGAAGCCAACAATACTGCTAATGATGCCACAACACACAGGGCAGCGCCCACAGCTAATAATTATCCAGCACAAAAGGTCAATACTGGGTCTGAGAAACCCACCCTGTGAGATGGCAGAGCAACGAGAAAGAAAGAGCCTGGGTCCCTGGATGACCACATGGAACTGAGCTGCCCATCAGCCTGGACCAGCCAGACTGTTATATCAGAAAAATCAACTGCTATGTCATTTGAGCCTTTATATTTTTGGGTCTCCTCTAATAAGCACTTAGCACTCTTCCCAGCACATGAAAATGCTCAGATATGGCAGCTATAAAAGAGACAGAGAGAGAGAGAGAGAGAGAAAAGAGAGACAATATCCTTAACTGAAGGGAAGGGAAGCAGAGCAGCAGACAGAGAAGGGACATGTCCAGGTTGGGCCAGAGACCGGGTGGGAGGGAGGAGGGTGTCGGGGGGAGGGGAGCACTGACCGTGATGGGAAAGAGCCTGCCGGGCACCTGCACCACAGGGGCGCTGCCGAAGTAGCTGGAGAAGAGCGAGATGTTGATGGTGGCCGACATGAGGATGACCTTGAGGTCAGGCCGCTTGGGCAGCAGGCGCCGGAGGACGCCCAGGAGGAAGTCGTTGTGGAGGTGGCGCTCATGGACCTCATCCACGATCAGGACCTGGTACTGGGGCAGGCTGGGCTCCCGCTGGATTTGCCTCAGGAGCAGCCCCACGGTCAGGAACACGATCTTGGTCGCCGCCGAACGCGTGCTCTCAAAGCGGATCTGGTAGCCAACCTGGGGGGGGGGGGTGGAGGAGGGTGGTCGGGAGGGGACCCTGGGCCTGGGCACCAGCCCCTCACCCCGCCCTAAGTGAAATCCGAGCCAGTGCCCTCGCATCGGACTCTGGAGTCCAACAGACTCGGGTTTGAATCCCACCTCTGCCACTTGGGGTCGTTGACTTTGGGCAAGCAGTTCCATCCCTCAGACACTTAGGTTTTCTCCTGTGAGAATTTTTTTAAATTAAATTTATTGGGGTGACACTGGTCAACATGAACATAGAGGTTTCAGGTGTGGGTTTCTATGTTACAAGATCTGTGTATTGCACCGTGTGCTCACCTCCAAAGTCAAATCTTCTCCTGTCCCCTTTCTCCTCCCACCCCCTCCTGGGAGAGTTACATGTGCTAATGCACTGAAACATCTAAGACCCTGGGCTATGACACTAATTAGTATAATACCAATAATCAGCCTTTCTTCAAGTCCTTACTATGTGCCACCAACTACTATAAATGCTTTATGTCTATCGACTCATTCCATTCTCACGACCACCACAGGGTGTAAGAATTCTTCTTATCCGCACTTCACAGATGGGGAAACTGAGGTCACTCACCCAAGGCAACAGAGCCTACAGGGCACCTCACATCACACACACACATACACACACACACACCCATACACACACACACACACACACACACACACATCCGTTTCAGGTGAATTATATTTCTAAATGTAAAAGTTATTAGAAAAAAAACAGAATATCTTCATGTCCTTAAAGTAGGCAAAAATCTCTTAAACAGAGCCCAGAGAGTGCCAGCCACAGAAAGAAAATGACAGACTGGATTATATTTAAATGAAAAGACACCATCATCAAAGGACACCATTCAGAAAATAAAAGGCAGCTCACAAAGTAGGAGACAAGATTTGCAACACATAAATCCTACCGCGGACTCTTATCCAGAACTGATAAAGGCCTAGCAATCAAGAACAAAAAGACTGGCAACACAGAAGACAAATGGGAGAAAGGCTTGAACAGACACTTCACAAAACAGGCTCTCCAATGGCCAATAAATACACGAAAAGGTGCTCATGTCCTTGGTCATCAGGGAAATGCAAATTAAAACCCATATGTTGCCCTAACCAGTGTGGCTCTGTGGATAGAGCATCGGCCTGCGGACTGAAGGGTCCCAGGTTCGATTCCGGTCAAGGGCATATACCTTGGTTGTGGGCACATCCCCAGTAGGGGGTGTGCAGGAGGCAGCTGATCGATGTTTCTCTCTCATCGATGTTTTTAACTCTCCATCCCTCTCCCTTCCTCTCTGTAAAAAAAAAAAAAAAAAAAAAAAAAAATCAATAAAATATATTATAAAAACAAAAACCCACTATGCAAATTAAAATGTGATACCAGCCCTCACCAGTTTGGCTCAGTGGATAGAGCGTCGGCCTGCGCACTGAAGGGTCCCGGTTTGATTCTGGTCAAAGGCACATGCCTGGGTTGTGGGCTCGATCCCCAGTGTGGGGTATGCAGAAGGCAGCCGACCAATGATTCTCTCTCATCATTGATGTTATTATCTCTCTCTCTCCCTCTCCCTTCTCTCTGGAACCAATAAAAAGATGCTTTAAAAATTTTTTTAATAAAAATAAAATGTGATACCACTTACACAGCCACCAGAAAAGCTAAAATGAAAAGTTTACTGTAGCAAGTGCTGGTGACAACGTGAAATGTACTGCTGGTAGGAGTGTAAACTGGTACGACAGCGTTACAAAACGGTTTGGCAGTATCCCGAGAAAGCTGAAAATACCCCACTCCTACATATATACCCCCCCAAATAGTCACCAAGGGTGACCAAAAGGCACGTTATAAAATGCTTAAAGCAGCACCATTCACAAGAGCCTAAAACTGGACACCCTCCAAATTCCCCTCGACAGCTGAAGGAACAAATACACACGAAGCCTTCACAACGGGAGACGGTACAGCGCTGACTGCGCAGCACGCACCTACATGCAAAACCAAGGATGAGCCTTACAGAACTAATACTGAGCAACACCAGCCAGGACCCAAAGAGAACATACTTTGTTATTGCCTAAAAAAGGTAATGAGGCAGATAATCTGTGACCGTCTATCAACTCAGGTGTGATGACCTCGCACTAAGATGATCATTTATCACTAAGAACAGTGAGGACCTTGGGCACCTCAAGGTCGTAACAAGAAGGGGAAACAAGAGGGTTTCCGGGGTGCTGGTTTGATTTTTAAAAATCTGGGTGCTGGTCACACAAATATATTCAACTTGTGAAAATTCACATGATACACGCATTCTACTGGATTGAGTATATTCTAACTTCAACAACCATTTTTAAGTGGTAGGGCCAGGATTAGAACCCTGGAAATCATTAGTAAGGAAGTGTCCTCATTCTTTTTTTATGGCTACTTAGAAAAAAGATCGATGAATCTTTAGGACATTTCTAATTTTTTTACTGTTAAAGTGCTATAGAGGCAAACCTCCGAGATATTGCCGGTTCAGTTCCGGGCCACCACAATAAAGTGAGAATTGCAATAAAGAGAACTGTAATCTTTTTGCTGGTGGAGGGACTTGCCTTCAATTTGTCAAAAATGTCACATCTACCCTGGCCTGTGTTGCTCAGTGGTTAGAGTATTGGCCCAAGCACCGAAGGGTCCCGGGTTCAATTCCCAGTCAAGGGCAGGTAGCTCGGTTGCAGGTTCCCTCCCCACCTCCTGGTCAGGGCAAGTACGGGAGGCAACTAGTCCATGTGTCTTTCTCTCATCAATGTTTCTCTCCCCCCACCCCCTTCTCTCTTCCACTCTCTTTGAAAATCAATGGAAAAAATATCATGTGAGGATTAAACAACAAAAAGCAACATCTGTGAAGCACAAAGTGAAGCGCAATAAAACAAGGTCTGCCTGTACTGGGTAATGTTAGCACCTTTATCATCTGGACCATATCCAGGCCAATCTGCAGACAAATTTCTAGAAGAATCACTGCTAGGTCAAAGGGTAAGAGCTTTGGTAACCTTAATCGACTCGGCCCATGTTCCCCGATGTCCCACGGGAGGAAGTGGGATCCTGTCAGCGCCCACTCACCTGTGAGCCATACTGACTGAGGCTCTCAAAGCCGACGCGCTTGGCCAGCGAGATGCAGGCGATTCTCCGGGGCTGGGTGCAGGCCACGTGACTGAAGCCAGCGGCCAGCAGGTACTGGGGCACCTGCGTGGACTTGCCACAGCCGGTGTCACCGGCCACCACCACCACCTGATGCTCCTTCAGCGTCTTCAGGATGCGGTGCCCGTACTGGGCGATGGGCAGCGCCGCCCGCTCCCGCTGCAGTTTGGCCAGCCTCCCAAACGCCTGCTTCTGGACAAAGTCCAGGTAGTGCAACAGGGCTTGACGGAACTCGGACACCCTCTCCGGGGGCAGGTGCCTGCCCAGCCTCCGAGAGCCCCGCAGGTCAGGGCCAAGGACCGAGAGGTTGATGCGGTAGCGCGGGTCGTAAGCACCAGGTAGGTCGGCCAGCGCTAGGATGCTGTGCTTGGGATGCTCGGGGTCCCTGTCCTCCTTCCTGGTGGCCTTGAGATGCTGGAACCTCTGTAAGCGTTCAAAGAAGGTCCAGAACTTCTGGCACTCCTCGGAGCCCTGGCGGATGTAGTCCTCGTCGCGGAAGAAGGCATCCTCGAACAGATGCCGGGTCTCTGGACAGTTCCAGTCCCATTTCTCTGGGGCCTCCTCCTCACGGGGAGCCCAGTGCCGGTCCCTGTGGCCCCTGTCCTCCCTTGTTCTGGGAGGCGGCATGCTGGACCTAACCACCAAGCCGTCACAAAACTGGCTCAGTTCTGATCACCTGGACCAGACATCCTCCTCCATCCCCGACTCCTGCAGCGGCCAGTGCCTGCCGTAAGGAACCACTTTCTCTTCAAAGAGCTAATTTTCCTCCTCGGGGACGGTCCAGGCCCACTGCAGGCGATGGCAGAGTGAGTGGCCGAAGGGGGTCAAGCGGGTGACGCACAGGGCACCTCAGGCCTCTGCAGCAATCCCTGGGATGGACACAAGTTCATCCTGGGTTTTAGGCCCTGAAAGTTTGGGGGAAGAGAACAGAAGATGTTCATTGTTAGAAACGTTTACTGAAGGCCTGCTGGATGCAAGCACTGGCCTAGCAAAAGGGACAGTAATGAGTAAGACCACCCTGAGCCCCACATGGTCACATGCAAGAGACAGACGTGTCACCAAACTCTGCCAATCCAGTGACTTATCACCATCCAGGGGTTGGGATAAAGCCGTGAGAGGTGTGGTACAATGAAGACGAAGGCAAGGGTCCCTAACCTTTGGTCTACTGAGCTTGACACCCGGGAGCCCTTTGAAGTAAGTGCACAATTTTGCAACTGTTGTTTTATATCTGTATGAGAGGCCTGGTGCAGGGAGGGAGGGGGGTGTCCTCAGCCTGGCCTGCACCCTCTGACCATCTGAGACGTCTCGGAGGAGGTAGCAGTGTGCCAGGCAGGCAGCCAGGGAGGAGCCTGGGCTGGGGCCGGGCACCACACTGCTTGCGCTCATCACCTGGCGCAGCCGCCTGGTAGCACTGCAGCAGTAGGGAGAGGCTCCTGTCACTGCAGCTGTGCTCACCAGCCTTGAGCCCTGCTTCTGGCCGAGTGACGGTCCCCCTGTGGGAGCCCACTGACCACCAGGCAGCAGCTCCTGCGTTGAGCGTCTGCCCCCTGGTGGTCAGTGCACATCATATGACTAGTGGTTCCACTCGTTTGGTTGTTAACAGTCACTTAGGCTTTTATATATATAGCTTTTGCTTGCAGGAACATCCCTTCCTTCTTTTTCTGATTAACAGTACACACCTGCCTTTGGAGAGCTGCCCTTCCTGGGTTCCACATGGTTCCAATGGCCTTTAAGTCAGAGAACTCATATGGGTTGGGCAACTGACAAAGGCCTGGCCAATCACGATACCCTCCACCCCTTTAACTAGTGATAGGTTTGAGAGGTGGATACATGACCCCAGGAGGGCCAATCAGAGCCTTTCTCTGGAATTTATGCTCTGTTACTAGGAAAGAAAAGATCTCTTTTTTTGTTTTGTTTTGTTAATCCTCACTGGAGGATATTTTTTCCACTGATTTTTTAGAGAGAGTGGAAGGGAGGGAGGGAGGGAGGAGAGAGAAACATTGATGTGAGAAAAACATATCAATCGGTTGCTTCCT
>NW_005872922.1:0-35381 GCF_000147115.1 Myotis lucifugus | reverse complement strand
GGGGGAAAAAAATAAAAATTTAGTCATGTTTCCTTTTGAAAATGTTCCAATTTTAAGGGATAGGTAAAAAATGGATTTTTATCAAAAGAAACCAAAATTAAAACAAACCAAATTCTTCCCCAACCCCCCCCTTAAAAAAAACAAACAATAAACCTGAAGATGGGGGAAGTATTTTTTATTGCCCCACATCAGGCCCAAAAAAAAAAGTTACACATAGGCATTTTTAAAAATCTAAATATTCATAATAAAAAGAATTCAAATAAATGGGGCAAATTTCTTGAAAAAAAGAATAAAGTCTCAAAAGGAAAAAATCATAGTTGAAAAAATGAGGACAGAAAATGGTGGGACTCTTTTGAAATTCTACCTTAATAACACGCAATGCCCACCCTTGAGCCCCTCCATCTCCCACTTTCTTCTTATCTTTATTTTCACAGAGGGTGGAGTATCTGGTTAATATAATACTCTGACAACTTTCCTGCTGAGATTCACTTCAGTTCACTTCAGATTGTGTTGGTACTACTGGTGTGTGCGTGGGAGTGGGTGGCAGGGGGTGGAGGCAGAGAAGTTGTATGTTTGTTTTATGTTTTCTACATATCACCCTTAATCATCTGTGATCTTGAACCTGTCTTTATATCTTGTTTTTTGTATCATTATCTATATCAGTGGTTCCCAAGCACACCCCACAGGGGTGCAATTTGATGTTTAAGGGGGAAAATTTGATGAGTTATTAACAGTGAACTTTTTGCATTTCTTATGGCTCTAGGGGCCTCGTATACAGTATATAAATATATATTGTGACATATTTATTTATGCATTTCAGTTCTCTATTATATGTTTTGAAACTTTTTTGCTATTTTTATCACTTCATATTATTATTTTTAACAATTTCTTTTTTTAATATATTTTATTGATTTTTTACAGAGAGGAAGGGAGAGGGATAAAGAGTTAGAAACATCGATGAGAGAGAAACATCAATCAGCTGCCTCCTGCACACTCCCTAGTGGGTATGTGCCCACAACCAAGGTACATGCCCTTGACCAGAATCAAACCTGGGATACTTGAGTCCGCAGGCTGATACTCTATCCACTGAGCCGAACCAGTTAGGGCTATTTTTAACAATTTCTTAATGATTTCTTCCTCAGTACTTCAGCTGTTCTTTTGTTCTTTTATTTTTCTGTTTCATGGATGCCATGTTCTTTGGAAGCTTGTTTAGAGCAAGTTAATGGCCTTTTAGGCTTCCTCCATGTGAATAGTTCACTTTTTGAATAATAAGATTTACTGTATATGTCTATGGGGGTGGGGGGATGGCATCAGGATTTTAGAGATGCTTTGGTGGGGCATGGCCCAAAAAAAGGTTGGGAACCACTGATCTATATAAATACAAAACCAATACAACTCAAATAAATGGTAGAGTTAAACTAAAAAGTTTTTGCACGGCAAAGGAAACCATCAACAAAATGAAAAGACAACCTACTGAATGGGAGGACATATTCACCAATGATACATCTGATAAGGGGTTAATATCCAAAATTTATAAAGAACTAGCAAAACTCACCACCAAAAAACAGAAATCCAATTTAAAAATGGGCAAAGGACCTGAATAGACATATCTAAAGAGGACAACAGATGGCCAAAGATGTTCAATATCACTAATCATCAGAGAAATGCAAATTAAAGCACAATGAGATATTACCTGACACCTTTCGAAATGTCTATCATCAATAAATCACAAACAGCAAATGCTGCAGAGAATGCAGAGAAAACAGAATCCTCATGCACTGTTAGTGGGAATGCAGATTGGTGCAACCACTGTCAAAAACAATATGGAGTTACATCGAAATGTTAAAAACGGTACAATGACCCAGGAGTTTCACTTCTGCAAATATATACTAAGAAACCCAAAATACTGATTCTAAAGAATATATGCACCACCGCATTCATTGCAGTGTTATTTACAATAGCCAAGATTTGGAAGCAGCCCATGTGTGCACATAAGTGGGTAAAACAGCTGTGATACACAACGGAATACTACTCAGTCTTAAAAAAGAAGGATATCTTACCTTTTGGAACAGCATGGATGGATATGCAGAGTATTGTGCTAATTGAAATAAGCCAGTCAGAGAGACAAGTATCATGTGATTTCATGTATATGTGAAATCTAATGAACAAAATGAACTATCAAAGAAAATAGAAACAGACTCACAGTTACAGAGAATGAACTGATAGCTGTCAGAAAGGAGTGGGTTGGGAGGCCTAAGTGGAAAAAGGTGAAAGGATTAAGCAAAGGAAAAAATCCTCATAGACAGACAATAGTATGGTGATTACCAAAGGGAAAGGAGGCTGGTAGGAGGTACAGTAGGATAAAGGGGGATAAATGGTGGTGGAAGGAGTCTTGACTTTGGGTGGTGAACACACAATAGAATAGATACATGATGTATTATAGAACTGTAGACCTGGAAGTTATATAATTTTATATAATTTTATATAACCAATGTCACCACAATGAATTCAATAAAAATAAAAATAATAAATTAATAGAACTCCCATGGTGAGTGAGGAAATTAAACAATATAAAGACCAATAAAAATACTCTTCACAGATATATGAAGGGATAATGAGGAAATACTGTGTGCTGACAATTTCTGCCCAGTAATATGAATTAAATAAGAACATTTATTTTTTCAAATGGTGTGATTCACATCAACAAAGTTTACTTGCTCCAGGAGCAATCACTGAACAAGAAGAGGGTTACATTCATTTAGATAGGTTACCCAACAGAATAATAGCTGGGGAGATAGTAATAGGAATTGGGGGTATTTTGCAAGGGAGTGAATTTTAATGTAGACAATTAACATCAGAAAACATTAAGTCTAAAAGTAAATAAGTCAGAAATGCAAGTCAAGAAGCTCGGAACATATAAAATATAGGAAAGGAGAAAAAAGTAAGTAAAGATAAAGTTAATAATTCAATAATGAACCAACTATAATAGACCACATAAATTTAGAGCAATATTGTTTTGAAAAATGTAAATGAAATTTGGTATACATCTAAAAATCTTGACCAATAGATAAAAAGAAAAAGCACACATAACAACAATAGATATAAAAAGAATCTACAAAGAAATGAGAGGACATTAAGTTGTTACAAGATCGTTCCATATACAATTTTATTACACTAAATTGTAAAATTTTATCAAAAGAAAAAATTTGGCTCAAGAATTAACTACTTGATGAGGCCAAAAAACATAAAAGAAATTCAAGTGTCACTTTATTACTTACTAAACCATTATGTAACAATATTACCGCAAATTCTATTAAAAATTTTAATAATATCAATATTATTTAAATTGCTCTATTATATTAAAACTAGAGGCCTGGTGCACGGATTCATGCACATTGAAAGGAAATTAATTAGAAGGTGGCCAATGAGGCAGGAATGGGTGAGATGGGCTGCTCACGCCTTGGAGGGTCGCACCTGGGGCAGCACTGGGACTTGAAGGGCATCTGCAGAGTGAGCTTGTCCCTCTGGCAGGTGGGATTCCTTGGCGTGACCTGCGGGGATCGGGCCAAAACTGGCAGTCTGACATTCCCTGAGGGGTCCTGGAGTACGAGGGTGGACTTTGCAAAGTTGCAGTCATTGAGCGTCTGCCCCCTGGTGGTCATTGTGCATCATAGCTACCAGCAGGTCAGCCAGTCACTTAGGCTTTTATATATAGGACTAGAGGCCCGGTGCACAAAAATTTGTGCACTCGAGGGGAGAGGGGGTCCCTCAGCCTGGCCTGTGCCCTCTCGCAGTCTGAGACCCCTTGGGAGATAATGACCTGCTGGCTTAGGCCTGCTCCCGGGTAGCAGAGGGCACACCCAATCCCTAGGTGCAGCCCCTGGTCGGGCTCAGAGCAGGGCCGATTGGGGAGTTGGGGCGCCACCCCCTGTCATGCACAGAGCAAGGCGGATCAGGAGGTTGCGATGCCACCCCTAGTCACGCTCAGGGTAGGGCCGATTGGGGGATTGGGGCACTGCCCCCTGTCACACTCAAGGCAGGGTCGATAGGGAGGTTGCGGCGCCACCCCCTGTCATGTACAGAGCAGGGCCGATCAGGGGGTTGGGGCGCTGCCCCCAGTCACGCACAGAGCAGGGCCCATCAGGGGTGTTGGGGCTCCATACAATGTCACGCACAGAGCAGGGCCAATCAGGGGGTTGGGGAGCTCCCCCCTGTCACTCACAGAGCAGGGCCGATAGGGGAGTTGGGGCACTGCCCCCTGTCACGCACAGAGCAGGGCCGATAAGGGGGTTGGGGCGCCACCACTGTCACACTCAGGGCAGGGCCGATGGGGAGGTTATGGCTCTACCCCGTCACACACAGAGCTGCAGGGCAATCAGGGGGTTGGGGAGCTCCCCCCTATCAGTCACAGAGCAGGGCTGATCACGGGGTTGGGGCACCTTCCTCTGTCACGAACAGAGCAGGGTGGATACGGAGGTTGTGGCCCTGCCCCCTGTCACACACAGAGCCACAGGGCGATCAGGGGGTTTGGGCGCTGTCCCCTGTCACGCTGATCCCGGTGCTGGGAGGCCTCGCTGCTCTGCTGATTCCGGTGCTGGGAGGCATATTACCCTTTTACTATATAGGATAGAGGCCTGGTGCACGGTTGGGGGCCAGCTGGTTTGCCCTGAAGGGTGTCCTGGATCAGGGTGGGGGTCCCCACTGGGGTGCCTGGCCAGCCCGGATGAGGGGATGATGGCTGTTTGCAGCTGGTCACACCCCCTTCAGGGTGGGGTCCCCACTGGGGTGCCTGGCCAGTCTGGGTGAGGGGCTGAGGGCCGTTTTCATGCTGGCGGGTGACTGAAGCTCCCAACCTGTCCTTTTTTTCTTTTTTTTTATTCTGGGCCAGCTTTAGCTCTGAGGCTTGGCTCCAGCTCTGAGGCCTCGGCTGCTGAAAGCAGGTATCTGGTTTGTTTGGGTTCTATAATTGTAACACTGTTGCGGTCCTGCTCACTCCAGCTCTGAGATCCCGGCTGGCTGAAAGCAGGGATCTGCATTTGTTCTATAATTGAAACAATGTTGCGGTCCTGCTGGCTGAAGCCCGGCCGGCTGAAAGCAGGTTTCTAGGGTTTTGTTTAGCTTCTATATATGTAACATTGTGTCTTAAACTGCAAGCTCAGAGGCCGGCAAGGCAGGCAGGGAATTTGGCTTCCTCCGTCACTGAAGCAAGCAAGCCTCCTGTTCGCTTCAAGCTGCCTGACTGCCGGACGCCATCTTGGTTGGCAGTTAATTTGCATATCGCCCTGATTAGCCAATGGGAAGGGTAGCAGAGGTACAGCTAATTACCATGTTTCTCTATCATTATATAGGATTGGAATACTTCCAAATTTTATTGTTTTTAAATCCTCACCCAAGGTGATATATATATAATATATTTTGTTGATTTCAGAGAGGAAGGGAGAAGGGAGAGAGAGATAGAAACATCAATGATGAGAGAAAATCATTTCATTTGCTGCCTCCCTGTACACCCCCACACTGGGGATCTAGCCCACAACCAGGGCATATGCCCTAACCAGGAATTGAAACTGTGTCTTTCTGGATGCTCAACAATGGAGCCATGCCAGCTGGACATTTATTGATATTTTTTTAGAGTGAGGTTTGAGGGAGAGAGAGAAACATTGATGTAAGAAAGAAACATCATTCAATTGCCTCCCATATGCACCCTCACCCAGGATTGAAGTCACAACTTAGGTATGTGCCCTTACCCAGAATGGAACCCACAACCTTTCAGTGTATGGGCCGATGCTCCAACCAACTGAGCCACACTGGCCAGGGCACTTCCAAACTGTTTAATGAAGCTAGCATAATCTCATTATCATTATCATGCAAAAAGTAAGCACAATATAAACCTTATCGATGGTTAAATGTAATTTATGAATGTGCATGCAAAGACTCTAAATAAAACATTGCACAAACAGCAATATATCAAAGCATTAATACATTTTGAGTAAATAGAGTTTAACCCAGCAATGCAAAATTGAGTCAATATTTGAATATATAATAATGCTATGATGTATTATCTTAAAAGTCTAAAAGATAAAAAGAAAATTATCAGCCTCATAGATTATGCAAAATGTACAGTGCAATCACCACCAATTCCCAATTTAATAAAAGAAGTTTTAGCAATCTAAGAATAGAATGGCACTTTCCTAATTTGATCAAAACCATCTATCAAAAACTAACATTATACATCATCCTTAACAGGGGACTTTGGACAGTTCTATTAAAGAATCCTAATTACTGGCATCACTAGAGGTTTATTTAAAGAACATTCTATCCAATATGCAGCACTAAAGACTCATGCTTTGAATTAGATATTAGTAGTGTCTTCCCATTCACAGTTAAGTCATTTTTTTGCCATTGATAACTAAGTGTGTGATATTACACTAAACTTTACACATATATGTGTAATCTACATAGATAAATAATAAGAGCAGAGGAAAAGGTCTTGATTTAATAATCAGAGTAAAAGCATTTCTACAATCCCTATCTCAACTGCGAATACTTTTTGTCCCCTGAGACTTCTCATACATTATGGTGAATTTGAATTCCATTCAAATAAACTCCTAATGCTTGCTATCATGCCTCAGCAATGAACTTCTGTTCCTTACCAGTCTCTGAACACACCAGGCTTACTAAATACAGTTTAAGGAAGGATTGAATCACATAACTAAATCATTATAATGCATTTTCTTATATGTGGGATTATTTTACCTTTTCATTTTCCACCTCAAACTAGAATCATTCATTCATAAGCATTTATGAAACTTCTGTTATAGGTCAGGTTTTGGCCTAGTGGTTATTGCTACAAAGATTGCCAAGCCTCAAAAGAATACATTTAATGGTTGAAGAATTCCAGTAAATAGATAAAATGTAATAGAGTGAAAAATGATATGTAAGGTATGAATATAATGCTGTGGAAGCATATTAGAAATTTAAAATACATCCTTTCTGTGTTTTACAAAACTTGGCACAGTAGTGAGCATAGTTATTTTAGCTCTGCAACTACCACCTACTTTTGTACACCTACTTCACATCAGACATTTAATCTTCTACTGGATATTTAATAAATTCTTTGAGATTAACCTGGAAATGTCAGAAAGCCTGATCTTTACCCACAGTTAAATGACACCAGACCTAAGGAATCTTCATTGATTCCATTTGTTCAGCAGAAACAATCATATTAGTATTATTTCTTATTGATTCTACCTCTAAAGTATATATTTAAATATCTTTTCATCCTCTCCACCTGCCACTTAATTCAAGACACCATCAGATACAGCCTTAACCTTCCAATAGCCAGCAATCCTATCTCCCCGTTTCATCTTTTAATACCCAGCCATGATACAAGCATACACTCAAAGCAGCCAAATCTCTGTTTAAAACTCCCCTGCTTAAATATCCAATGACTAATCATCACACTTAGATAATTCTAGAGTTTTCCCTTGACTTAGAATGAAATTATCTGCCTAAACCTGCATCTCTGTGGGCATCATGTTTTGCAGTGCCTTCTTTCAATTTTTCTTGTTCACTTTCAGTGCCTGGGGCTGGAAGAGGCCACCCTGCCACCCATGTAGAGCACTTCAAGATGAGATAGTCCCACATGGATTCTGGTGGCTAAGAATCATCTATCGAAGTGTTCGAAATCACTTCTTTTGTTCAGGACTAGTTGTGGCGTGTTGTCATTTGGGCAGGTCACACAGAACAAGCTGTGAAATTGGCCTGCCCTGTCCCAATTACTCTCCTTTGGGTCATTTTTTAAACATGAGTTTGGTTGATCACAAACCTGGAGGATATCCAGTAATCATCACTATTGGGTTGTTGTAGGGCCTCATGACCTGGCCCAAGTTTAAGGAGAGTGGTCAGTTAAGGAGACCACTCCCACCTAGTAGCTCAATATTAGTTTAACAGGACTGCATCAGATTGGCCAACAGAATGGTTCAGACAATCTGATTTGAGGTATCTCTCACTCACATCATTAAGGTCTGAGCTACCAGTGATTCAACACCATATCTTGCTCTTAAGCTGGTTGCCTGGACCCATGCATTAACACCTGCTTATCTATGTAGAGACAATGGTACAACCTCCAATTTACAGAACCCAAAGATGTTTAGGGTGGTAGCAAGCATCTTTAATCCTGTGTCCTTGCTGTTGTGCTCAGAACAGTCACTCCACTACTTCTGTTGCCTCCACATGATGTGTTAAACCATCTTTCTGGAGTGGCCATGACTACTTCCTTTGAGGATGTTGAAGACAGTTACTCTGCAAACCCACAGGACCTCTGATTGATATCCTCTCTGTCTCTAATAGACCAGTGCCATCAGCTTTCCTGAGTTTGTGCAAACCCATGCTGGAGAACAGACAGGCATTCTTTGCCCAATTGGGGCCACTATTCACACCCTGTCCTGTCATTATCTTCCCACTAGGATTGCTGTGTGGAACCGAGGGTGTGGTCAATTCTGAAAGAGAGACATTCTAGGAATGCTGTGTGTAGGTGGAAAGAGTTCAAAAGAAGATGGGTTAATGTTATAAAGTCCCATATGGTACATTTAAAATAAAATGTATTATTGTCCACTGTAAAAGGCCCTCTGCCAGGGAAGATGCTGGCTTTCTTTTAAATTCATGTCAACTGAACCCATGATGAAGGCTCCTACATTGAGCATCTGCCCCCTGGTGGTCAGTGTGTGTCATAGTGACCAGTCATTCCCAGTCTTTCTGCTGTTAGGGTCAGAGCCTTATCTTGGGGGCATATCTAACCAAGAGGTGGGAATGCCTCAGTTGACCTCCTTACCTAAATCTAGTCAAGCACCAGGAATGAATGCGATTCGGACCCACCCGGAGGTGACTATTTATGAGGAAGCTACAAGAATGCACACATTCCCCCTTCTATTTACCCTTAGTAAAACTTCCTGGTATTTGGCTATAAATAAAAGTTGCTGTGCTGGCTCTAGGCCCTGTTCTTCTATCAGAGAGCAGACGCCACACTCGGTCCCAGCTTTCCTCTATTTCTGTCTCAGTCTTGTTTTAGTCATTTTCCTTAAAACTCGTCGCGTTCTATTCAAGATTTCATCAACCCCCGCGTTCTCTCTCTCTCTGCACTGGTCTCAAAAAGAGAGAATGCCATTCCTCCCATATCTGATGCCACAAACAGGGATCCCGGTAGTCCACATGTTCATGCATACACTGGGTAAGTTTACAAGTGTCATCATCACGAAGTATAGTTATAACTCTCAGGAGAGAAATTGGAGGCCAGTATTCCCAGGTAGTACAAAGAATAAATCAGTATCAATAATAATGATACTTTAAATAAATGGTATTAGGAAACTTCAGAGGCAAGGAATTCTATATTGTTTCTATACAAACAGGGTCCAAAGAGCCATGGCACTATGAAAATAACAGCATTGTTAACCTGTTTCTTGTAGTGGAAAATATTAAATTAGTATTAGTTGGAAATGGCACATTTGATGGTACCTGAACAAAGAAACAGTTTGTGGATCTGAAGAGGAAGAGATTGTATCTGATTGAATGATAAACAGGTATGCAAGTAATTCTCAACACTTTATTCTATTTTTATTAAAAACTAGAGGCCCAGTGCACAAAAATTTGTGCACTTGGGGGGAAGGGGGGGTCCCTCAGCCCGGACTGTGCCCTCTCGCAGTCTGGGACCCCACGAGGGATGAACACCTGCTTGCTTAGGCCTGCTCCCCAGGGGATTGGGCCGAAGATGGCAATCAGACATCCCTCTGGCAGCCCGGCAGCCCTCGGGGGATGTCCACTTGCCAGTGGGGAGCAGGCCTAAACTGCAGTCGGACATCCTTAGCGCTGCTGAGGAGGCAGGAGAGGCTCCCACCACCACCGTTGTACTGGGAGCCATCAGCCTGGCTTGTGGCTGAGCAGAGCTCCCCCCATGTGAGAGCGCCCTGAACACCAGAGGGTAGCTCCTGCATTGAACATCTGCCCCCTGGTGGTCAGTGTGTGTCATAGTGACCAGTCATTCCCAGTCTTTCTGCTGTTAGGATCAGTTTGCATATTACCCTTTTACTATATAAGATTGAGGACTGGTGCATGGGAAGGGGCCGGCTGGTTTGCTCTGAAGGGTGTCGCGGATCAGGGTGGGGGTCCCGCTTGGGTGCCTGGCCAGCCTGGATGAGGGGATGATGGCTGTTTGCAGCTGGTCACACACCCTTCAGGGTGGGGGTCCCCACTGGGTTCCTGGCCAGTCTGGGTGAGGGGCTGAGGGCCGTTTTCAGGCTGGCGGGTGACTGAAGCTCCCAGCCTCTTTTTGTTTTCTTTTTTTTTTTCTGGGATTTATTTACCTTCTATAGCTGTCACTGGAGCTGAGAGCCAGCTCTAACTCTGAGGCCGCGACTGGCTGAAAGCAGGTATCTGAGTTTGTTTAGCTTCTATAATTGAAACTCTGTTACCATCACTGGCGCTCTAAGCTCTGAGCCTGTTGCCGGCTGAAAGGAGGTATCTGGAGTTTGTTTAGCTTCTATAATTGCAACATTGTTGCATCAGGAGCTCAGAGCTGGGCTGAGGCAGGCGGGGAACCTTGGCTTCCTCCATCACTGGAGCAAGCAAACCTCCTGCTTGTTTCAGCTGAGTGGCTGCCGGCCGCCATCTTGGTTGGTAGTTAATTTGCATATCCTGCTGATTAGCCAATGGGAAGGGTAGCGAAGTTACGGTTAATTGCCATGTTTCTCTATTATTAGATAGGATATTACTTTATGCACACATGTGACCATACATTTTAAACAACTTTTTAAATCACATTGTTCATATAATGGTAGATGGGGAAAAAATATTTACCTGATGTCTCAAACACCCTGAGAAAGCCTAGTACTAATATTTCTAATGTTTTCCTAGTTATTTAGATTCACAGTTAACATTCTTCCATTGAGAACACATAAACCAATAGCATTCTTTATCAATTTGAGGAAAATTATAGGCAATCCCATGAATCCAAGGTTATGACAAATGCTATACTTAATGGAATCTGACTCAATACTATTATGTCTGATTGACTACATCCCAAATATCTGCATGCATGAATAAAAAGTTTATTTTCATTATTTTTCATAGTAGTGGGTAATATGAAGCCATCTAAATGTCTAAATAGCCAAGTGAAAAAAGTCATTTTACAACAAATTCTGAACAATTATTTGCCAGGTAATTATTAAGTCAGGCTAGCAACAGAAAAATGTTTATGGTACAACTTTTAAAGATAATTGTACTCTAAATATCTCAAATATATTAAAGAGTGTATAAAATTTTAATTTATTACTAAAATTGTCATAAAATTGAGGGTTTATTACCCAATCTATATGGAGGTACACTAAGTACAAATACATTATTAGCTATCAGGTATCAGAAATTGTGGCATATGCACAAATTCTTCAAAGAGGTCTACGAATGTTTTATCTTTGTTTTGATTTCTGAAGTATTGATTTATTGTGTTCTTCAGTGGTGTAATGGATGCAGTCTGCAATGTTTATTATAGAGAGGAGTCTTCAAAGAAATTACTCTAATTTTCACTCTACTGAAATAAAAATAAACATATTTTTGTCTTAAGTTAATGTTGAATTCCAAACATCTGTAGAGCTAACTTGTCAATACTTGTATTTTAATGTTTAACTTTTTATAAAAAAATAGGTTAAAGTATAAACTGTTATTTCTCAAAGGAGTAATGAAACTATTTTTTAAATTAACCACCTGCATAAGTTATATTTAAAATATGCTTTCAGCCTGGCCAGCATGGCTCAGTGGCTGAGCATCAACCTATGAACCAGGAGATCACAGTTTGATTCCCCGGTCAGGGCACATGCCTGGGTTGCGGGCTCCATCCCCAGTGTGGGGCATGCAGGAGGAAGCCGATCAATGATTCTCTTTCATCATTGATGTTTCTATATCTCTCTCCTTTTTCTTCTTCTCTGAAATCAATAAAAATATATTTAAAAAAAAATAAAATGTCCTTTCATTGACCTTTATGACTTTTTCCAAATTAAATTCTAAATTTTAGGCACATTGCCTTTGCAATTAGACTTCCTGTTTTCACAGAAAACTTTATAAACAGTATTTAGGAATTTATAATTTCTGAATTTGCTCAAATTGTACATATTAATTGTTTTATGTAATTGTATTTTCAAGTGCTTTTCAAGTATTTCTAATTATTTGAGGGCGATGAAAAATATGCCTTTAAACAGCAACAATAAATTGCTACTTATTTTGAGAATCTGTTGAGAACTGTGCTTTGGAGTGAGCAGAAGGAAAACTGATAGAAGAAAAGAGCACCAATTGAGACAAATCTGTAACATAGCTTTGTTTTTGATGATTGCTAAAGAGATCATGAACATGAGATTACACTCCTTCTCTATGCAGAGGAATATCAATGGGTCAGAAATGGCAAGCGTGACTTGGTAGCAAAATAAGGAGATTTCCCAGGTAATGACTTCTAGACGTTTTATTATTTTGTGTTTATTACAAAGTAAAAATACTCATTCTGTAATTTTTGTTAGAATAATTGTTTAAAATTTCAATCATCCAACCAAATTTTTTTGTGTTTTTTTTTTCTTCTCCCAATTTCCTCCAATCCTGTGGAATAAAATCCCAAGCAATTTCATTGTTTACCCAGAGAATGACTAATATTTTTAGACTTTATCATCTATTCTCTGTCTTGGACTCAATTATAGCTATTCAGTTGAAGGAAGATTATAATCAGAACGATTCCTACATTGTTTCAGAATTGATTGTATAGCTGCAGATGTAGCCTTGGTCACAGCAGGGTCTAAATTAAACCAAGCTATTCAGAATTTCAAGCAAAAAATACAGGTGTATTTGGATACTTAGGTAAGTGACATTTCCACTACCAGTAAAGCTAATAAAACTGTCAAGAAAAAGTACTAGTGGCCACAAAACACTATAATCCCAGGAAAAGAACATACTATTAGGCCAATGCTAGAGGATGCATTTTCCCTGCTGTTATTGGATATCAGTGGCTTGGACACTCACGGCGACAGGCAGTTTTCTACTATCCAGTGTCCACTAGCCTCTTATTAACCCCACCCCTGCACAAACATTACATCTGACTCGCTCTCAGCACCTATTATCTACATCCATTTAGATATTTACTAGCTATTTGGGATACACTACTGGCCCAGAAATAGGGATGAAAGGAGATGATATTTCATACTGGCACTGTAATGCCCAAAAGCAAGCTTATGTAAGTTGCAGTAGAGCCAGAAAGAATGCTGGAGTGCATAGTCCTATAATAATTTTTATATACTGTATCCGTTCAGAGATTAAAAAGAAACAGGTTAAGGTAGACACTACTTAAAGATCCTCTTAACGATGAAAAATGTATGAGGATCTGTGCACCTTGATCTGCCATACAGAATAACTATGAAAAAGAAAAAAAAAGATTTGCCAAAACCTTAGTTGAAAGATATTGGGATGAAGGCAATCCCTTATGATGCAAAACTATGTCTCATATCGTTTTTCAAGTTGACTGTACAATAGGCCCTCGAAAAATGTTTAGTTCAAAGTCATTTCATCATAACATTGATGAGAGGAAAAAATAATTTGCTGCCAGGGCCACCGTGTAAAGTTTGTATGTTCTCCCCATGTCTGCGCGGATTTTTTTCTGGGTCCTTTGGTTTCCTCCCATATCACAAAGATGTACATATGAGGTGAGCCTGTGTGTCTAACTTGTCCGAGTCTCGCTGAGTGTGGGTGTATGAGTGGGCCCTGCAATGGAAGGGTGTCCTTTTCAGGGGTGGGTCCTGTCTTGCAACCTGAGCTGCCAGATAGGCTCTAGCCACCCTGGACCTCTTGGGCAATCATGATCTCACAGGTTTTTATCAATCTTTCTTAAATGTATGTGTAGCTCACTTTTATTTCAATGTTTAACATTAGAAGTGCCTTGGTGATGTTTTACTTGTGATCAGAAATATGTTGTAGTCATGTAAATCTTTTTTATATCAATTAACCTATAATAAAATTATTTTTGTTAAATAAGGGCTGTTTTATTTCAAGTCACCGTTTCCAAGAAACTGTCGATGATATTCAGTGAGGTCTTATTGTAATTATAAACGTTTTCCCTGCCTTTGAGGTCAAATCTTTGAGACAGAACCAAAGTAAGTGTGGAGGGAGATTCTTCCCTATTCAGACCTCTAGATAAGGACACAGTCCAGCTGACATCTTGATTGCCACCTTATCAGACTCTGAGCCAAGAACCCATCTAAGCCATGCCCTGAATCCTGGTCAAAGAACTATGAGATAGTAAATGTGTGTTTTAATCTGTTATGCAACAATGAGTAACTAATTCAAGAGACATCTATAGAAATTTAAAAACAAAATTAGATCAAAATTATTTATTATTATGTAGAATAAGAAAAAATCACAATAAATTACTAATTAAAATGTTGACAAGTACCGTGAATATCTCATTATCCAGAGAGATAACACAAATATTGTTATGAATTAATTACTGAAACAGTTATTAAAACTATTCTCTCCTTGGTAACTTCTTCATGTGATGACAACTTGATAATATTAATTTTCTATATTTTTATATACAGTGGGGACTTGACTTACGAGTGTTCCGACTAACGAGTTTTTTGAGATACGAGCCATCTCTCAGCCGATTTTTTGCTTTGAGTTGCGAGTTAAAATTCGGGTTACGAGCCAGCTTCAGATACCCCACCGCTAGTTGGTGCAGTGAACGTCACGGTGAACACCACAACATCAGCCCAGCATCACGTGTCTCACTCGTTCACTTTATGATTTGACATACGAGTAATTTGAGTTATGAGCTTCGTCATGGAATGAATTAAACTCGTAAGTCAAGGCCCCACTGTATCTATAAAAAGAAACCTCAAACTTTTACTATGATTATTCAAATATTTTATATGAAAACTTCATGTCAGTTTAATAATATTTGCAGTGATTGGGAATTTATTTGCAGATATATTTAATTTAGATAATTAACACAGAAACAGATTTAGTTCAAAATAATAATTGACTAGCAATGCTTCTTAATGCACAGTGGGTCATGTAACCAATCAGAAGAGATGTAGCCAGGAGAAATGTCCAGTCATCTCATATGGTTGTTCAAGCAGAAATCCCTCTTGACAAATCCACAGCTACCAATATCATAACCTCTGCCAAGCTGCTGCAGAGAAAATCGAGTGACTACATGACTATCCTTGCCAGAAGAACCATTCAGCCTTCCTCATATGATCTTTGTTAATTCTAAGAAGGTGTAATGGCTTAAAGTTTTCTATATAACCAGCTGCAAAGGGTCCTGGGAAATGTAGTTTTGAGCTTCAGCCTGAGAAAAAGAAGACTGACAATAAGGAAAGATACCAAAATAGGCAGGTTATATTCAAAAGAATTTGTGTGCACAAACAACATCTCTCATTTTATAAGATATTTCTGACCTACTAAAAATAGGAGAAATCAAACTATATTATTTATTTGAAGACATGAAAGTATGGAAAATTCAAAAATATTTTTTGAAAGAAAAATTTGTATTTATAATCTTCACTAATGGTAGTATAAACTCAAAGTAAATTAAGAGCAAATATATTTGCAATAAATAAGATATTCAAAGAGTTTTTATTTTAAATTATATATCTTAATAACAAATAAAAAACTACACTAACAAAAGAAACAAAAATAATAGATATCTTTATATATAAAAGCCTAAGTGACAGTTACAACTGAATGACCAGAATGACTGGAACGACCGGAATGACCAGTCATCCAGTCGCTATGATGCACACTGACCATCAGGGGGCAGATGCTCAATGCAGGAGCTGCCCCCTGGTGATCAGTGCACTCCAACAGCAAACCTCCAGTGGCCCCTCCCCCCAGCTGGCTAAACTCCCACTGTCTTTCCCCTTGGCGGGCCGTCCCCCCAATAGGCCTCGATCGCCGGCCAGGCTGAGGGACCCCCCATGTGCATGAATTCGTGCACTGGGCATCTAGTATTAATTATATTTAAACATGTATAGATACTCAAATGCAAAAATATTTAAAAATAAAGACCACATAAAATCAAAATAAAAATGAATCAAAACCATGCTTATTCTCTCTAGTAACAGAATAAATGCAAATTAAAGAAAAAAGCAAGAAATTCTTTTATTTTTTATCTTAAAAATTATACTTTTTATCAAATTCAGCAATATTATATCTAGTTTGATCATTTATTTCATGATAATAAAAAAATTACTGTATTACAGTGAGAAAAATGTATTGGATTTAGAAACAAAGTATCTGGGTTCAAATATCCTCTCTTCCAATTTCTTACTTTTTATTTTTGTGACACTCAGTTACATGTCTAAGGAAGTGTGGGTAATAAAATCTTCCTCATAAGTGTATCAGATTATTATGAGATTTCATTGAAATATATATTAAGTGCTTAATTAATTTTATTCCTTTATACTTTCCAACACGTAGGCATTACTTTATCATCACCTTCATTTCTATGTCCATCCTCTTACAGAATTCCATTGACTCAAGATTCATTCATTTGTTCAGTTCAGTTTCTCATTCCATCATCCTAGCTTGGACTCTCTTGACCTCAGTTGTTTTATCTTCTTTCCTGTAGGCTCTTTTTCCTCTAATATAGTTGCATTCCATCTCAGATCAATTTCATAAAACACAGTCATGACAACAAATTATATTGCTTAGAGAGTGAGGCTCAAAAACCTTGGCCAGGCATGACAAGTCCTCCACTACAGTCCTGGCTGAGTAAATTACCTTCTCTCCCAATAAAGTTTAAGATAAAACTCCCTTCCATTTCAATTAAGCTAGACCTTTCAATACCTTTCAAGTACATCATGCTCATACCTATTCCTTGTTTTGTCCTCTTAGAGTAAATTAGTTCCTGCACTTGCAGGCATTCAAACAATGTTCTTTACACTGGAATTAGCAGCCAATAAATAATTTCTCAAATTTGGTTTATTGGAGTACTAGATACATGTGAGATTACAATATTAATATTGGGAAGAAGAGAATGGTTTCATGGATTTAAATTTGACTATGTCCATATCAAAAAGCTTCAAGACATGCAATTATAAGTTGAAATAATCTGTTATTAAACATTAAATTGGAATATATTCATAGGTCAAGGGACAGCTGACAACTCAGTTATGAAGCACAGTTGATATCTTTATTTGTGTTTCATTGATTATTAACTTTATATGAATACATTTATTATCCAAAAACTAGATAGGGTCTAATCCTATATAATAAAGAGGTAATATGCAAATTGATCATCATGCCCTCACACAAGATGGCCACCCCCATGTGGTCACAAGATGCCTGGCAGGGGAGGGCAGTTGTGGGCCATCAGGCCAGCAGGGGAGGGCAGTTATGGGCAACCAGGCCAGCAGGGGAGGGCAGTTGGAAGTGAACAGGCCTGCAGGGGAGGGCAGTTGGGGGCAACAGGGCCTGCAGGGGAGGGCAGTTGGGGGCAACCAGGTCGGCAGGAGAGGGCAGTTGGGGGTGACCAGGCCTGCAGTGGAGGGCAGCTGGGGGATACCAGACCTGCAGGGGTGGGCAGTTGGGGGTGACCAGACTGGCAAGGGAGGGCAGTTAGGGGCAATTGGGCTGGCAGGGGAGGGCAGTTGGGGGCAATTGGGCTGGCAGGGGTGCAGTTAGACATCAATCAAGCTGGAAGGGGAGTGGTTAGGGAGTGATCAGGCTGGCAGGCAGAAGCAGTTAAGGGCAATCAGGCAGTCAGGCAGGCGTTAAGGGCAATCAGGCAGTCAGGCAGGCGAGCGGTTGGGAGCCAGCAGTCCTAGATTGTGAGAGGGATGTCTGACTGCTGGTTTAGGCCCGATCCCCTGAGGTGTCCCAGATTGCCCCCCCCAGTGCATGAATTTCATGCACCAGGCCTCTAGTGAATCTATAAGATTTCATGCACCAGGCCTCTAGTGAATCTATAAGATCAAATAGTCACTGTATACCTCCATCACCTATTTAACTCTTTTTAATGTTTTAAAGAATTGGAGGTGTTTGATTAAAGTTTTAGGAAGCTGAAGTCCCACTGACATAAGTGTCTGACTTTGCCAGTTTACTATAAATGTCCTTAATGTTGACTCTGAAAGTAGGAAGACTTGGGAAAGCAGGAGTAGCACCTTAGCAACTGCCAGCAGATGGAATGATGGAAATGGGGATATTTAGCCAAGTGTGAAGAACAGCAAATTGTGACCAAGCAAAAAGAAAACAACAATTTACATCATTGACATATGAGCCCTGGTTTTCTAGTAAGCCAAGGCACAATCTTTCAGGCATGGGTAATAATGTCCCTTGAATCAAAACAAATTATAAGTATTGATTTTAAAATTGATTATCTTCAATGAGCTGCTTTCTAGAAAATAAAAGAATAGGTCTGTATGTCATTAGCTACAATGACAAAGCCAAACACAAGAAGAGAAAATATACTCTATACGTTTTGTAATCTTTGAGGAGCTGACATATTATTTCTCTTTGTTTATTTGCCACTTTTTCTTTTATACTCTTCTTTGGGCTGACAATAGCTAGGGTAAAATATCTATGGTAAAAATAAATAAGAAATAAAATATCATTATGCATTAGACCATAATAAGAACCAGGGAAAAGAACTTGTCCAAAGTATGCAGTCTTGGGAAAATACATAGTTTCGCTGACATTCTTATTTGTCCTACACTGGTGTTAGCTTCCTGAGGCTGAGGTAACAAATACCACAAGCTGGGTGGCTCATAAAAACAGGCATTCCTTCTCTCACTTTTCTATAGGCTAGAGTCCAAAATCATGATGTCTTCAGGGCCATGCTCCTTCAGCAACTCTGGGTAGAATCCTTCCTTTTCTCTTAATAGGCACTCTTGGTGGCCATTGATCCTTGCACTCCATGGCATGCAACTGCATCAGTCTATTCTCTGACTATGTCATCATATGGCATTCTCCCTATGTATCTCTGTTCTTTCCTTATAAGAACAACCCATTATGCTCTGCCCTGTGTGGCTCAGTTGGTTGGACATTGTCGCATGCACCAACAGGTTACTGGTTTGATTCCTAGTCAGGGCATATGCCCAGGTGACCAGCTTAATCCCTGGTAGGGGGTGTGCAAGAGGCAGCTAATTGATGTTTCTCTGTCCCTATCACCCTTTCTCTCTTTCTAAAAAGCAATTAAAAATCTTACAAAAAAAAAGAACACCAGTTATATTAGACTAGTGTTTATCCTAATGACCTCATGATAATAATTTGATTATATCTGCAAAAACCCAATTTCCATATAAGGTCACATTCTTAGCTAAGGGAGGTTTGGACTTCATTATGTCTTTTGGGGGTACACAATCTAACCCTTATATAACAGATGGTATTATCAAATATTTGCATCCCTGAAAAATAAAAACAGATATGTATGTTGATAATTTAATGTCCCTTACTCTTTGTTTAATTTCTTTTCAGTTAATTCTGGGTGGCAGAATTGATCACCTATATAATATATGTTATTGCTGATCAGTGGGAAAGTGAACATAGCAAGAGTCAGAAGATCCATGCGGCTTTTTGGCCCCTTGATTGTGGCTCTTCCACAAAATACCCCGTGTGGGCGCACATACAGTGCGATTGAAACTTTGTGGCCCATGCGCAGAAGTTGGTTTTCGGTCTGGGCGAGTCTATTTTGAAGAAGTACTGTTGATATTTGGCTCTGTTGACTAATGAGTTTGCCGACCACTGCCCTAAAAGATAATAGGAAGATAGATAGCAAGGGTTACTTGTTTGTTTAATACATCAGCAAAGGAAAGTGAGCTAATGAGAAACAAAAGAGGTAAACATACTTTAACAAGATAATGATTCTCCCAAGGACCAGAGCTCATTGTGCAGGAAATAATAGGAAGGGTGAATTTACAAGTCAGACATTAGGAAAAGAGATAAGGAAAGTATCAGATGCTCAGACAAGATTTTGACCAACAAAGTAATGAAGTATATGGATAAGACTTATAATTGTAAGTTAGATATAAAAGTCTCAGAAACATTGTTGCTGAGATTGGCACTATAATTAAGATGATGGTATTATTTTAGACTAGAGGCCTAGTGCACCAAATTCATGCATGGGTAGGGTCCCTAGGCCTGGCAGGCAATCAGGGACAATTGGGGCCTTCTGGCTGCTGGGCGGGGCCTTTCTTTATTATGCACTGCCCCCTGGTGATCAGTGCACATCATAGCAAGAGATCAAACTCCCGGTCTCCCGGTCAAACTCCCAACAGGACATTGTGCATATTAGCCTTTTCTATATATAGATAAGAAGAATTTTTAATATAATACAGGCAAAATAAAATACAGGCTACTATGGCCAACATCTAAGCCACTGATAATACTAAATGCAGGAGATGATTTGGAATCACAGAAATTCTTCTTTGTTTCTGGTGTGAATGTATAATGGTACAGCCACTTTGGGAGACTGTTTGGCAGTTTTTCCTGAACTTTACCATATGCTTGCAGAAGCTTATCATTTAATATAGTAATCATGTCTGATAAGTATGTATCAGAATAAAGTGAAAACTTAAGTCCACACTAACATATGAATATTTATATAAGTTTTAATTATAATCACCAACGTTTGGAAGTATTATTCCACAATAAAAGGAAATGAGTTATAAACCCTAACTCCACCCCCCCCCCAAAAAAAAAAACCCACAGAGGAAGCTTAAATTCATATTGGTAAGTGAAAGAAGCCACAGTGAAAAGGCTACAGATTGTACAATTCAAATTTATAATATCCTGGAAAACACAAAACTATGGGAAATGTAAAAAGACCAGCAGTTTCCAAGGGTTCAGGGGGATTCTAGGGGTTAAGGTTAATAGGTGAAATATATAGCATTTTTAGGGAATGAAACTATTCTGTGTGTTAGTGTAATTATAGATACTGGAAATTATGCATTTGTTAAGCCATAGAACTATATGGTGAATTCTAATGGAAACTTATGGACTAATAAGTTAATAATAATGTGTCAATATTGGTTCCTGAATTATAACAAATGCACTGCACTAATTCAAGATGTTAATAACAGGGAAAACTGATTACAAAGAAGGAATAGTATATAGGAACTCTGTATACTTTCTGTACATCACTTCTGTAAACCTAAAACTACTCTAAAAAATGACTTTATTAAAAAAACACAAAAAAACATGTAACATGGAAACCAACCCATACTTCCACAGTTGTATATTGACAGATTATAAGAAAGTAGTAAACTCATCAAGAGTCATTTTCACACATTATTTATCCCATAGCAATATGTGTGGATCTAGAAGGAAATGTGAAATGTTATATGTCTATCCTTAGGAAAGAAAATGTCTTCTGACAGCCCTGCTATGACTTATAAATGAATATCTGTTCTTTGATAACATGGAAATATTAGCATGCAATATTTTCTCTGCAGAAACAAATGTCAACAATATCAACATATATTAACAGCCTTATATCAACCCAAGCTTAGTGGGGTAAAAGAAAGTGAATTATAGGCAAGGCATTTTATTTTAATGGAACTTGAGTCATAATTCCATAGCATGGTGACTTCTCTCATTCTATATGCCAGAGACATTCTGGCTAAAGTAATCCCAGAAGAGGGCTGACTTTGAAAGGTAGTAAAAAGGAGCACTCTGACTGTATATAAATAACAGTTTTATTTTTTAAAATATAGTGTCAATAACACCTACCAAGAAACATCTGGCAACATTTCCTGAACACGGTCAATGGGGACTATTGAGCACACATTCTCAATTCTACTTGGTCCTCACAGGGGATCTTAAACAGAGTGATGGTGATAGTAATCTGTCAGCACTGGCTGAGATCTTGTCAGATTGCAAAAGTAATGTGGTGGACTTTACCATAAGAGTTTAATTTCCACTCACATTACTCTGAAACTCTAGTATAATTGTTCTATCTATCTATCTATCTATCTATCTATCTATCTATCTATCATCTATCTATCTATCTATCTATCTATCTATCTATCTATCTATCATCTATCTAAAAGCCAAACGACTGGACTGATGGAACGACTGGAATGACCAGAACTACTGAAACGACTGGTTGTTATGACACACACTGTGGCAGCGAACCGGCCTGATTGGGACCCCGGTCACCCCCCCGCAACCGCCCACGGCTCCTCCCCTTGGACAGCCATGCCCCCGATCAGCCCCCATCAAGGTGGGCCGACTGGACACCACCTGTGCACGAATTCATGCACCAGGCCTCTAGTTAGGTTATAAGATTTTCCTTTAACAAGCCCTGTACCTGAACCTAACATCTGAATTCTTATTTTTCTTGTCATTATTGTTATAACCACTATACACACTTCCTCTGTTAAGCCACCCATGGTTTCAGCTTTGGATGACTACTGCAGTCTCTCTCATGAGTGATTGGATTCAGTTGTAAAATACATCATACAGCCAAGTGATTCTTCAAGCTGCACTCAACTCTCAGAAACACGACACTCAGTTCTTTCTTCATGCTCAAAAATATCTTTTCCAAACCTTCACTATACTAAGCCCAACTGAAGAAGGTGTGGAATCGCCACCTCTTACACATTATGCCTGAGAAAGACTATTTCTCTCTGTGTTGTTATGCACACATCACATGCATTTGTGAATAAGACAAACAGATTCAGTCAAGACAGTGCTTCAGTCTATCTCCTCCGCCTTTTGCAAAAGACAATAGGAATCCAGGCACTTGTGCATCCTATGACTTCAGGAGTGTTTTTGACAAAAAAAATGTCTTTGGTCTCTTGAAATCCCTGTGATCCATCCTCAGGAGTAGCATGAAACCACTCTCTGCCCTCTGCTTTCCCATGGGTTCTGTCCTATCTTTTAGCAAGTGTTATTTCTTTTGTTGTTATAGTAGTATTTTTGTGTGAATGAAAAACAAAATTCTCTAATTATAGACTACTTGAAAATATACTAAAGTATAGGTAATATCAAGTCATCAAATTTCAGCAACCTAAGAGATACATAGTATTCATATTATTGAGCATGTTTTTGCTAACTTTTGTATTTATGTTATTTTCGTCTTATTTTAAGAATTTATAAGAATTTTTCAATGTCACTCTTTTTTTCCAAAAGCATAAGTTTCAATCCTTATAATTTCTTTCTTTAATTATATGACCATTACATAATTTGCTGAAGTTATTCCTATTCTTGGATAGTGTTCCCTCAGATTTTTCTTGGTATCATTTTCTTAGAATTAGGATGTTCCAAATTCAGTGTCATCTTGTTAAGATAGTCTATGTGATTATATTCAATTCTAACTCAGAATATTCTGAGTATGTTTTTGAGCCATTTTTCAAATATAGTATAGCTGATATATATTTGTTCTTGGAAAATCATGTAGAATGATCCAGGAATCTTACTTAGTCTTTGTAGATGACATAAATTTAACATCCTTATTTATATTCCCAGTGATTCAAAAAACAACAATAATACCAAGCAAATAAATCCGTGAGTTTTTCAGAGCTACTGTTCTATAAGCATTTTATTTATTTTAATTAAATGTTCTGGAGTGATATTGGTTAATAAAATTATATAAGTTTCAAATATTCAATTTTCTGATACATCATCTGTATATTGCATTGTGTGTCCACCACCCAAAGGCATTTAAAATAAATCAGGTAGTGAAACAGAAATTTTAGGGGAACATAGGCAGGTTTAGGGAATTTTTAGAATTGGGGTCCATGGAAAAACACAGAGCTACAGACTGGGAGAAGGTACATTTCCATAACACAAGGAAGCCAGGTGCAGCTACATTTCCATAAGACAAGGAAACTGGAAGTAACCAAAAAAGGTCTATATTTACAAAATAAAGAAGGAAGAAAGCCCACAAGGAATGGAAGAACTATGAGGGAGGAGGGCCTCAGGAATCACTATAGTAACCAATTCTAAGGGGAATATTGACCAATCAGAAGGGATATCAGGACACAGGACCTGCAGCCTTTATTAATCATGGAAACAGGCAGCCTGTGGGACCCTTTCTCCCTCCCCATGTGCGAGTCCATTCTGTAGGACTCTTTTCCTCTCCCCACATGGGAGTCTGTACTTGTTCTTCAATAAATCTCCACCTTTGCTATACTACCCTCTGTCCGTGGATTCATTCTTCGACTCTGGCGGACAAAGAATCCGGGTTCCAGTCCAAAAATTCTGTTTCAGTAGCATCCCTACAGTGAAAACCCTGGCTTTCCTTTTACCATGCGAACATACATACATACACATCTCTGTCTTCATCTCTATCACTATCTCATCTTTTCCATTTTTAATGAAAAAATATACCCTTCATTTAAAATTTTGGAAGATAATGAAAGTCATAAAATGCACTTAAATTTAAAAAATCAGTCATTTTGTACTAAAACTTGCAGCAATAGTTTTGAAAATGTCCATCATTCTTGTCATTAGAAAAAGCTCCCCTCTCTTTCTGTCATGTGTCAGTTATCTAGTACCTAGGAACCTATTCTGGCTCATCTGTCATGTTAATCTTGTTATAATGACTTGTCTCTACACATGAGGGCAATAACAACATTTTCAAAGCAAATGAATATGTAGTTTTTATTTTATGACTCTAAATATTGATATGTGATTTAGTAATTATCCCCTCTGGGCACAAAGTAAGTTTTTAAGCCCCGCAAGCCTTAATGAGTCCTTAGAATTAAGTAAATAAGCATCTCATAGAAATTCTTACAGAGTTTAAGTAGCACATGCATTCATAAATCCATTGATAGGATTTATAAAAGTTACAGTAGTAAGATGAATACAGGATTGAGATTTGTTATGCTATAAGTTTGTTCTTGCTTCAAAATTGAGTAAATAGGTCAGAGAAAAGGAAGTTTAGTACTAAGTTTTGATTACCTTGTTGTCTAATAAAAATAGTCTAGTTGATATATCTGTATTTTACTAACAATCATATAAAATTGTGGGGCATTATAGTTATCACCAACTTTTTGGATTTTGACTCTCTAAGTTTTTTGTTTGTTTGTTTGTTTGTTTTTTTCGGGTTGGTCTAGCTAAACAGTCATATCAGCATTGTAACATGCAAGCAGAATCTCTACTAACCTGCCATCATATGTATTTGATTGCTTTCATATATAAAAACATAAATTCATGTGTTCAACTTGTGTCTACTACTCTATTTTATTTGAGATATAAAAAGAAGTATTCTGGACATATTTTTTTTTTCATACGTACGGAAATGTCCAACAAAGTTAGTTGTGAGCCATTTTATATCTGTTGTGACTCTCAGAAAACTCAAGAACTACGAAAGACAATTTGGTCATATTCTCTGAATTATGGTAGAATGAGTACAATAGCGATTAATAGTCTTTTATCATAATAAGGCAAAAGTAAAAAAGGTTATTGGAATATTGCCTGAAAGCTTAATGAGGAACATTGTAGGGAAATTAACCAAGGCAGTATTTTCTTTTCTTTATTTTTGGTGTATATGTGTGGGGGATGCAGCGGGGAGGGGAAGTGGGGAGGTTGAAGGATGTTCAGTACAACCAAAAGAGTAAACCAAACTCAGCTCTAATCAGATAATGATATTGAGATCCTTTCTAACCACCTCACACTTAGTCTTCAGCTTCTCTCCACTCCCACCCCCATACACCTATGTAAATTATACACAAAGTTATATGAAAAACAATCAACATTTTATTTTCACCTCTTTCAGTATTTGAAACTAAAGAACAATCTTTTATTTGAAGGTAAGTCACTGACTGTTGAAAATGATATATATGCCTTAAAGTTTTAATCCTCTCACTTAAAATTTTTTTTCAGCCTATCAAATTGGTGCCAGTAAAGAAACCACCAATTGACAGTTTCTGAGAACAAATTCTTTTATAGAGGTTTTATCATTGACAGTTTATTTGACACCCATGTGACCCTTTAACAATTTCCTAACACTGAGATCTTCAATGAGAAAATATAATCTAGAGTGAAAATAATGATAAAATGCTGAGAGGTGACATTGGGGACATTTTGAAATGATTCAATATTTCTTGTGAAATTATTTTTCATGACAAGGCTTCATTTCCTAAGGAAATATGGAGTTTTCATGATGAGTCCAAAATTCACAGAATTTATAAGAATTTTTCAGTGTCACTCTCTCTCCCTTCCACTCTTTCTAAAAATCAATGGAAAAATGTCCTTGGGTAAAGATTAACAAAAAATAAACAAATAAGAGAGCAATGAATAGAAAATATATGACTGGCTGAAGCTGTTACCCTTGATGCCATTGTAGCTCTACTGACGCCCCAGCTGCACATCTTCCAGGACTGGATTAAGGAAAACTGGACTTTGGAAACTCAGAGATATAATTCCATGCAAATAAAAATCACTCATCCTCCTGTGTGAATCTCAGAAAATTATTTTTCTCGAGATACTGTAAGGACATGACCCCTAGCACTCAGTGGGGAAAGGGATACCCCGCTTCCACTGATAATAAAGCCAAATAGCCATCCTTGTTTGGGTTGAAAAGGCCTGGTGTTGTTTTAGGGTTTGGGAATTGGCTGAAAGAATATACTGCATTCTGTTTCTATGAGTTTGTTTTTATTTTCTTTTGTTTGTCCTTTTTTTAAAAAAAAGATTCCACATATAAGTGAAATCATCCAACCATATAGTGTTTGTCTTTCTTTGTCTGACTTATTTCACTTAGTCTGATACCCTCTAGGTCCACTAATATTATTATAAATGCAAGATTTTATTCTTTTTTATTGCTGAGTAATATCCCATTATATCCTATATAATAAAAGGCTAATATGCAAATTGACCAAACAGCAGAACAACTGGTTGCTATGACACACACTGACCACCAGAGGGCAGACACTCTGTGCAGGAGCTGTCCCCTGGTGGTCAGTGCACTCCCACAAGGGCACACCACTCAGCCAGAAGCCGGGCTCATGGCTGGCAAGCGCAGAGGCAGAGGTGGGAGCCTCTTCCACCTCCACTGCAGTGTTAAGGATGTCCCACTGATGCCTTAAGTTCGCTCGAGAGCAGGCCTAAGCCACCACATGGATATCCCCTGAGGGCTCCTGGACTGCGAGAGGGTGCAGGCCAGGCTGAGGGACCACCCCCAAGTGCATGAATTTCATGCTCCGGGCCTCTAGTATATATAGAATAATAAAACTCACATCTTTATCTATTCTTCTATCAATTGACACCTAGGTTGCTTCCATATCTTGGCTATTGTAACTAATGCTACGATGAACATAGGGGTACATATACCTTTTCAAAGTATTATTTTTGTTTTTTTGGAGGGTAAATACCCAGAAGTGGAATTGTTGGGTCATATGATAGATTTATTTTTACTTTTTTGAGGAATCTCCATACTGTTTTCTATGGTGGCTGCGCTGATTTGCAATCCACTAAAAGTACATAAAGTGTCCCCTTTTATCCACATCCTAGATAACACATGTTACTAGTTGACTTTTTGATAATAGCTATTCTGACTGGTGTGAGGTAGTATCTTATTGTGGTTTTAATCTGTAGTTCCCTTATGATTAGTGATGATGAACATCTTTTCATATATGTCTGTTGGCCATCTGTATGTCTTCTTTGGAGAAATATCTCTTCATGTCCTTTGTCCATTATTTGATGAGTATTTATATTTTTACTGAGTTGTGAGTACCTTGTATATATTGGATATCAACCACTTATTTGATATATCTTCATTTAATACATTCTCCTATTCAGTAAGCTGTCTTTTTGTTTTATTGATGGTTTTCTCTTGTACCGCATACAAAAATAAACTTATAATGGATTAAAGACTTAAATGTAAGGCCCGAAACAATAAAACTTCTAGAAAAAAACATAGATGGTAAACTATTTGACATCAGTCTGAGTAATATCTTTTTGGCTATGTCCCCTCAAGCAAGGGAAACAAAAACAAATGTAAACAAATGGGATTTTATCAAACTAAAAGCTTCTGCACAGCAGAGTACCAATCATTTTCAAACCTCAGCATGTTCTTTCATTTCCAATGCCTTTTCCCATGCTTTTTACAAAGCCCGAATCTTTCCCACAATCCTCCCCTATTTTATAAATCTTCCTGGAAAAGAACTATGAATATTTCTAGGTCTTGCTGAAGTACACTTCTGTTCTGACACAGCCATTCACCACTGTCAACACGGCCTGAAAGTTCTCTGTTTCTTCCTCTAAGGTTCAGAAGGACTTCAAATTGTTTTACTCACCCTTTTCACCAAGCTTCTCACATAAGAGCTTAAACTCTGGAGACCAAATGCTGTTAGGAATGATTTTTCCAAGGAAGAATATACAAACTCCATGTCGTCTCACTGAATCAAAGAAGTAAAGAATATCCAGATTGGAAAATACACTAGAGGTAATTTAACACAACCACCAACTGTGCTAGGTTATTTTTCGTACCACATCCCCATGCAGTCATTTCTCAGCTCCTGCACTAACACCTCTAGTTAGTAGCTAGTTATTCTAGTTAATTTGATGCAACAGACAAGGGCATTTATTAATGTAAGGTACTGGATATTTTCTGCATATTATTTTCAAAAGCTCCTTGCCTTCATTAGGGAAAGAAGTACATGATATATAAATAGTTAAGGCTTCCCAGACTTCCCATGTTGCCAAAGATATTTAATCATAGCAGCAGCTCCCATAGAGCAAAATCACGGTATTCCATCTTCTTTACCAGGGAATATTCTTATTAACTATTATTATCACATGAGTTTTATCCTCTACTGCTGAAAAAAGCCTATGGCAGTTATTATCAATACCTACACAGAGCTTCCCCAAATGAATAGCTGATTGGTGTAATTACCTGATAAACTCCCAAAGGCTGTGATCAGTTGTGAACTGTGCAGTATATCTGTTTATAAATAATAAATAAAATAATAATAGAAAAATTGTCAGTAGCTCCCATGAATTAATCTCACAATACTTTTCATGAGCAAAGCCATAGAAGACACTCATGTTAGTAGTTAAAATTCAAACAAGTTCCAAATAAAAATAAAAATTGTCTTTTAAAATTTCACTGGTTGAGTAATAGAGAAAACATTAGAATGGAAAGAATATGGGATAAGGAATCAGAACAAAGTTTGAATTTTGTTTTTCATACTTATATATATACAAATAAGAAAATTATATATATTCTGATCTTGTCATTTCACTGATAAAAAGGAAATACCAATATTTATAATGACTGGCTCCAAATGTTGTGGGTTCCAAATGAGATAACTGATTTGTTGATCTTCCCATGAACTTCTTTTTAAATCTTTCATGACATATAGCTGCCCCCCCAAAACAAAACAAAACAAAACAAAAAACAACAACAAATGAATAAAAAAAAACCTATGAGTGTCATACACTTCTCTCCTAAGGAAATATCTGTCTAAAAATTACAGTGAAGAGATGTTATACTCATTCTATAGATTCAGATATAATCATACTTTTCTATTACTTGTAAAAAATATGTAAATGTCTTCCATTTGTTTTTCTTTTTTTTTTCCCCCAGCAACTTATGAGAGCTGATGTCTGTGGGACTTCTGTGAAGTAGGTGGCATCATATTGATGGCTTAAATGGACCATGGTGGTTATTGTTGCACAAAAAAGTGCCTAATGCTACCAATAGGCCTATTTCTTACCTTGAAGCTGGTTGTTAGACACTAACCAGTCTAACACCTATTGGAGAGATGCTGACTGGAAGGTTCAAGATGGTTTCACTCAGGGTTGGGCACTTGGTGCTGGCTACTGGCCGAAGTACTTTGGCTTTGGCCCACATGATCTCTCATGCCCAGAGGCTAACCTGACTTTCGCATGTGGCAGTTTCAGCAAAACGCTCTAAGAAGATGTCTTAAAAAGTTATGTAATATCACTAGCGTCACATTCCATTGATTACTTATGTACCTCTCTAACGCTCAGTTCCCCTTTCCTGTAAAATGAATGTAGCCTGCTAATAGCTTTTACAATCAGAATTAAGTATTGTAATCCATGTGAAAAACGGTGACAGTAACTACCATGTTAAAAATACACAATAAATGTCAGCTACTATTATTACTGTATGTTTTATGTCCTTAAACATCTCTCATATCAGTCATCTCCTTATCCTCGTTGCCACTTCCCTGGTGAAAGAGGCCCCTTATTTATCTGCCAGATTCCCACATTTAGACTATAAAGCACAAGGGGCTTAACATCACTGTTTCCTTTTTATATTTTTATTATGAATATTTAAGGCTGAGTCTAGATGGAATAGGATAACCATCTAATAAATGCTTAATTCATTTTTTAAATAGAATTACCCTACTAAGTATTAAATTTTGAACTGAAGTAAATACAGCCATGCACTGTTTAATGACTTTTCTGTCAATGATGAGCCACAGATATGACGATGTTCCAATAAGATGACAAAGGGGCTGAAAAATTCCTGTCACCTAATAATTTTGTATCCATCTTAACATTATAGAACAATGCATTGCACATGTGTTTTTGGCCACACTGGTGTAAACAAAGCTGCTGAGCTGCCAGTAGTTTAAAAGTATAGCACATACAATTATATAGAATACTTAATATTTGATATTGATAAAAATGACTAAGTTCCTGGTTTATATATTTACTATAGTATACTTTTTATTGTCATTGTAGAGTGCACTCTTTCTACTTATAAAATGAAATTTGCTGCCTGGCCCCGGAGTGGCTCAGTGGTTGAGCATTGACCTATGAACCAGAAGGTCATGGTTTGATTCCAGGTCAGGGCACATGCCTGGGTTGTGGGCTCCATCTCCAGTAAGGGGCATGTAGGAGGCAGCCAATCAGTGATTCTGATTGGTGCTCATCATTGATGCTTCTCTCTCTTCTCTCTCATCATTGATGCTTCTCTCTCTTCTCTCTCCCTCTCACTTCCTCTCTGAAATCCATAAAAATACATTTTTTAAAGTGCGCTGTAAAACAGTATGCTCTGTGTCAGCTGCACCCTCATAAATCTCATGTTTACCTCTTCTTTTTTACTTCATCATTTCTCTTGTGCTTAACTTAACTTTTTGTTATTTTACTCATCATGGCCCCTAAGTGCACAAAATCTACTGCTAATTTTTGTCAGTAAGAGGCCACATCCAGTGTTTGACCTGGAACCAAAATTAAAAGTGATTAAGAACTATGGAGGTGGAAAATGTGTGATGATTATTACTCACAAGTCAGGCTCCTTTGATGACATAGACCCCCACACTGAAAAGTTTTCATTAATAGAAAGGAATGTACATAGTGCATTTTCTACTTTCAAGTCGTCTTTCATCAGGCTTTATCCCCTCTTTACCCTCTTCTACCTGCCCCCACTTCCCCTCCCTTTGGTAATCACCACACCGATATTTGTGTCTATGAGGTTTCCTTTTTTTTTCATAATCCCTTCACCTGTTTCACCCAAACACACAACCCTGACAGCTGTCAGTCATTCTCTGTATTTATGAATCTGTTTCTATTTTGTTTATTTGTATATTTTGTTCACTGGGTTCCACATATATGTGAAATAATAATATGTTATTTGGCTTTCTCTGACTGGCTTATTTCGCTTAGCATAATACTCTCCAGGTCCATCCATGAGTCACAAAAGGTAATATTTCCTTCTTTTTTATAGCCACATAGTATTTCATTGTGTAAATGTACTACAGTTCTACTTAAGTTTTCCCTATTACTATTGTTATTATATTTTCTAATACTTTGTCTTTAGAAATATATTTGTCCAAAAAACCCCATAAATATTACAGATTCAAGTAAATTTGTCTTTCATGCCATGCTTTGGGAAAAGTTAGTGTAATGCAATTGTTGTATAGATTTTCTTTACAGAAATATAAAAAACTATCTAAAATTTAGCATAGTTAATATTAATGATATTTTCATTTTTAATACAAAATAGATACCTGTATTTATAATGTAGTTTTCATCTTTACTATTACCTAGAAAATATTAACATATATGTTTTGGCCTTACGTAAACATGAAAGGAAGACAGATGAAAAAATCATCTTATCTCCTAATCCTTTTTGTTTCATAATACATCATCTGTATATGGTATGTTCACCACCCAGTCTAAGAACTATTTTGTATTGTAGTTCCTTCATAAGTACAAATTATTACTTTTGTTTACTACTGCTATGTCAGCTACTTATAACTCACCTTTTCCTCTTTAATTATTTTAATTACTTGTGTTTTTTCTTTGTTTTCTTTTATTTTTCAAACCTGTCAGCCCCCACATTTACTTAGCATTCAACAGGACAGCACCTCTTATTTATTGCTATTAAAACATTAAAAATTGTTTTATCACCTATGTTGTACCAAAACAATTTCTAGCAATCGCCCCAATCTCCTCTTTTATTTTGGACTGCCTTCTAGCCTAATACCTTTTATCTCCTTCCCCTGCCCTTTCATCTAATCTTAAATCTATTATTTTGCCTTTCTGTTGGAATCATGTTTCCTTCACTTTTATAGGCACTATTTGAAATTCACTTATTTCTATATTGACTTCTAAAGATTTTTCTTTGACATTTACTTTTGTATTCTATAGTACATATTATTTAGACATGTGATATTTCTCACAATCTTGCAGGTATGTTTTTCTTTCCCCATGCCACAAATAACTTTTTGGTACTTTTGTTCTTTCTTTGTTTATTTATTTATTTTGCTTCTATATTTTGCCCTTTAAGATCAAGAGTCCTCTTTGGATCCAATATTTCACTCATAAATAAGAGAGCTGCTTCGTTTGGCTTCATTTTTAGAATGCCCTCATTTTTAACAGGAATGGTTTCCCAAACCGTCTTTAGAACCAGCTATAGAACACACTAACAATCTGAGCTGGTGATTCATTTATTGGCTCTTGCTCTCAAGCTTCTGTAATATCCCCTGCATTGCGGAGAGTTGGAAGCTTGCAAACTTTATTTCCATTAATCCTTTGCCACTTTGATTTTTCAGGCTTTGCCAGAGGGAAACAATAATGAGGGATTGGAAGAGGAGAGTAAAGAAGAAGCCCTTTTTTTTTCCAGCAAATGATGCCTCTGGACAGGGCGGCAGGAGACTGAAATACCTCCGGTGGTTTTATTTTTCCTGACTGGACACTGATGGTTCTCTCTAGCAACATCAGAATAACCCTCCACCCCACAGTCCGTGTAGTCATCATTGCCACCGTAATAATCAAGCAAAACAGCCATTTTTCACTCAAACACTTGCTTTAAATTCATCCATTCTATGTAGTTCTAGTTTTATTTTTATCTTTTGACATCGAATAGCAGTAGCCCATTATTCACTGGCAGTGATTCACGACTTTCAGATGAAAATTACATGAACACACCCAGATTCCAATCCTATTTCTAAGTCTCCTTATTTTATAGATATTAAATGTGTCAGAGTCTAGTTGGGAAATAGAAAACACTCTAGTTAGTGATATCAAGCAGACAGGAATATGAAGCAAGGAACTGAAGGGCATTAGAAAGACCACAGAACGGAAAGGCAGGAAGAAAGAAAGAGAAGATGAAGAAAGGGGGTAAGCAGCAGTATGAGGGTGTTACAGTTGCATGTAGGTGCCTGTAAGTTCACATGTGCCCCAGCCGCCTGAGGGTGCTGCTGTCTCTGAAACCTGATACTGTTGACACTACCACTGCCATTGCTGATGCCACTGTTACAGTCACCATGTAGGCAACACGAGAAGCAAAGAAAATGTCTCCCCGCCCCCACCCCCCCACCACCACTCGCCCGTACTCCCATTATGAGAGCTGTTTCCTGGAACACTGACTGGAAAGTCTGTCCCTGGGAATTTACAGAAATATTTGCAGACTTTTGGTCCCCTAGCAATGCAGAGGAAAGCACTGAATACCAGAATAGGAGCTGGGAGACAAAAACCAATTAACCAATAAATAACTGGCATAGAAGAGCTTGTATGATCTAGCACAATGGACAATCCAGATAAAAGAAATGCATCTTTGCATAGATGATGCTATTTGGGACAAATCAATATCTAAAACCCAGTGATACTGTGCCTCTTCCAGAGTAGAAAGAGACCTGATTCTTAAGACACTTTTATTGAGCTAAATAATCATTGAAACAATAGTGGCACTGTATGTTTACCTACTTTAAAAGTCATCATGGAATATCTCATGATTTATATCTCTATCATGAAAATTATATGCAGATATTGCTTTGTAGGTAGTTTTAATTATTTGTATGCTAAGTGATTCAATTCTTATTGCAGAGTAAATTTCACTTCATGTCTAGTAATTGCATTATTAAATTAAACTAAAAAACAAATGCTGTAATATATAAAAATAAACTAGAGCCGGTATAGATCTGCTCCATCACAGAATCACACACATTTAAAATTATACTTTCTTACCCTCTGGCAGGATTCTTATTTACAACTATGTTAATAGAACAGATCAACTGGAAGGGAATCACAGCAGAGTGACAGGAGGCCTGGTTGAGACTTACATGCTCAGGTTAGGATCACTTCACTGCCATCTATCAGATCTGTGATGCTCAGCATTCATTATCCTTAAGGACGCTTCCAAGGACCCTTCAACAGTGTGTTCAGGGAGGACCTTTGTGGCCATTAATCATGTATTGATGTTTCTTTCATCTGGGAACATATGAACTTGGCTAATCTCATTAGCAAAAGTAAAATAGCAGGGCTTAAACTATTCCATTCCCACAAGATGATTTACTATAAAGAAATAAACAAATACAAAGTATGTTTCTGTCTCTATATCTTGCACTATATCATAAGAGCTTCTTTTGTCCATTGTTCTGTCATATGCATATTAGAGAAAAAAGTTCTGCTTTTCAGTGTCCCAGATGGATAAGGAAAAGTTATGATTTCTTCACTGACAATTGTTTTGGGTACAAAACAAGGAAAGGAGCTCAACTTAAGAGCAAGAAACTTTGACAAGCTTTTGTCCATAGATCTGGAACAGGGGAGCATCTTTCCTGCCACTTTTAAGATAGAGGAGTCTCAGGATTTGCTGAGACCTTTGAAAAAGTTCAAAGATAGACCCTTCGACAACAAAGAACTGGAAATCCAGTGTACATCATATTTTCTGAGAAATATTGTGTTCAGAACATTTCTAACAAACTACTGTCCAGCATTAATTGATCTCATCCAGTCTCCTTTGATTTCTTTTCTCTTCTTGTTAGTATAATTGGCAATTGGGGTAAGCCAATCACCTTCCTCATTTCACAGGGACACCTCAGATTCTGGAAAGTTTTCCAGTAGGATCTTTGTGTGTATGTTGAGAGGAAAAGCAAAGTAGAGGGGAAATGTATGAATGTAAATGAATTATATTTGTTAATATGAATAACATATTCACATGT
>NW_005872921.1:20862-35890 GCF_000147115.1 Myotis lucifugus | reverse complement strand
AGATCTAGAGGAAAGTGAGACGTGCATATCAAAACGGCACACTATATGTTCATGATTATGGGATTGATTTGACAAGGCTTTACTGAGACTGCTTGGTGTCTCCTGCAGAAAGCAGTGATCTATTTTGTGAAATTAGATCCTCTGTGCAAGAGATGAAAGAGGATAAAACATCTGGATGAGGCGCGCACGTGCGCGCACACACACAGTTTCAGGAAATAGAGGGGGGAGAGAAGAAAAATATAAATGTGATGTGAGAGTCTCAACTATGAAATTTACCCCTTAAAAGATTTGCCATATTTTTATTTGCATGTCAAATAGTTCCATATTATTAAAAACAAAAATATTGGAAGAATATAAGACTTAAAGGAAAAGACTGTGTTTGAGGGAAAAAAGTAGCTTAATTTTTATTAATCCTTAGAAAAGAAGAATGAGGACTGATTTTTTCTATCCTGTGCTAGACAGTCTGAACCCACAGAGTTTCGAGGAGGTGCAGAGGGAGGCCGTGAAAGGGAGCAGGACGGATCCGACAGCTGCAGGGTGTGCCGGAGTCCCCATTAGGCAAAGTGCAGCTGAAGGAAAAGCGCAGAGCTGGATGCAGACACCCGATGTTTACGAGTTCAGCTGGAAGCCAGGGAGAAAAAGCTCAGAAGAAAAGGGGCGAGAAATAAAAATCCAGGAGAGAACGAGTCTAGGACAGCAAAGTGCTGGCATCCAAATCCATAAAGGTGTGGGTAAAGGCAGAGCTAAAAGCTGATGTGAAAAAAGGCACAAGGGAGTATGGATGACATTTGCAAAAGTAGCCATGTCAGTCCGTGACTCATGCTGAATGTATGCTTGTTGTTGCAGATTGTGAAGGAATACTAATAGTGATCCCAAGATAAAAGTTCCTCTGAGAGTGGGTTTGTGGTGTGTGTGTGTGTGTGTGTGTGTGTGTGTGTGTGTGTGTGTAGCAAAATCAACGCAATCCCACATTTTCCTCTTTTGATTAGTAAAGTCTGAATGATATGAATAGCAAATCAATAACTTTTGTAATGAGCTGTAAACATTGTCTTTTATATATTTGTTTATTCCAAACATTTGGGATTTGGGGCTGGATAATGATGGGGCAAGGGGCTGTGCGGTGCTTTGTGGAATGTTTGTCAGTATCTCTGGCCTGCTCACTAGGCCAGTGCCCCCGCATCACTTAGTTGTGATACCAAAGATGTCCCCAGACGCTGCCAAATGCAACATTGTCCCTTGTTGATAACTATTGGCCTAAGGGAAGATACAAATTAAGGAAAAGCTAATAATGCTATTACAGGTGTTGCTACGCCTGCCAGATCCTCTCACCTGGCAGTTCACCCATCTCCCAGCTATTGCACGTGTTGGCAGCTGATGTCTCACAGCTGCTGTCTCCTCTGGATAATTGTTCTCAGTCAGATAGGAATCACCCTGTCAGGGTGGTTATGCACCATCGCCCCTCATGCCCTGGAAGCCTGTAGCCAGTGACTGAGGGGAGGGTACAAAAGGCCAGACTCCTTGCCTCAAGGTGGAAGCTGCTCTGCTGTGCAATTTCACAGCCCCTGTGAGTTCAGCCAGACGTGGTGTCTGGCTGAAACTAATAATGTTCTTACTTATCTCTCCCCTCACCCACCCTATTATATCTCCCTCCCCACCCTTCTTCGAGGACAGGACTTCAGAAAACCACATGCAGAGAATTCTGTAGGCTCTTTGAAGGTACCTAGTACTTGCGAGATAAACGATAGCATCGCTGTGTTCTTTACTGCTGCTTTGTTTGTGGATGGGAAAGAGGTGATGGCTGAATTTGGAAAATACCCCACTCGTACTGAAACATTTATATGTATTATTTTACCCTCTCCGCAATGCTACAAGTGAACTTGTGGTATTTTGTTGACAAGGAAACTAAGCTTAATAAATGAACAGGACCTGCCAAATGTCATATGGTTGGTAAGTGATGGAGTGAAAATGGGAATCCGGGCTCTGGCTTCAGAGCTCTTTGCGGTGTTCCACACTAACGTTTATATATTCTCATTTCGCTGCCCTGAAACAACAATACAGAGATGAGTAAACAGAGCCCTGTTCTCAAAGAACCCCGTTAGAAAGCACAGAAAAAAATAAGTATGCAATCATAGCAAATGTTAATTTACAAACAGAATTTGTAGTTTTTTATGCTTCTGAAAAAATGTAGCAGTCTCATGATGCAAAGAAATATAAAAATAGAAACTAAAAATAAGAACAGATATTTAAGAATGTTTAAAATAATAAAAAAGTGGGTATTTCCAATCTTTTGGGTTAATCAGTTACTCTAGTTATATTCAACTGAAAATTAGTAAGTGATTATATAGTTATCATTGCTTGGTGATAGATAGCATGGACATTTCTCTAGAGAAAGAGAATGATTATCAGGCATTAAAGATATTTTTGTTGCATGGGGTCATTATTTGTGTAACAATTGGTAATGTGATGAATGATGACTTAACCTAGGGATCTGTGAAAGACAGAGATGTGTGAATGGACATTTCGTACACTGACCCTCTATAAAACGTAAAGGCACAACATTAAATCTCACTTTAGTGAAGCCCTTTCAGCTATGGTCTTCAAATGCCACTCTCTGAAAATATAGCTGATCAAAAAAGAAAAAAACACTATGGCAGCCTTAGGGGAACAAGTGCATTAAGTCATCTCTGTGATGTTAGCTGTCTCAGGGAAGTTTTGAGTCAAGCCCTGGGTCATGGTTGAATTTTATAACAGAGTTCTATGTTTTTGCAAAAGGCACGCAAGCCCTTTATGTATCACTCATACATGGCAAACATTGAGCAGCTACTCTCTGTGTGTGCTCATGGTGTTATTTCTTATTGCTAATGACGAAAATGACACTCATGAAAGTTTCAGGAGTAGTAACTTATACTTTTAATCAGATAGACAGTAAAAATGTACTCCTCTTCTGTACAAAGATACATTATTTTTAGGCTAGCCTCCGGTTCTTTATCACATAGCATAAAAAAGAATATCTATAATTGCAAAACATTTAAGGAAGGTTTTTTATTTATTTCTAGTCAACAACCCTGAGTTAGTCAAATTCGGTTAGACTCTGCTGTCATAACAAACAGCTCCCAATTCTCAATGATTTAAGACAAGAAAATTCTTACCTTTTGCTCACTTTTAAGGTTGGTAGGGATCTTTTCTCTACATTGTTCCTCAGAACTAGGCTTTATGTACTTTTTGTAATCGTACTATAAGGCTCCATCATCTCTGTACTAATAAAGGAAAGGACAGAAGGGTTGCTCACTTGGCTGATAGATACCTTCCAGGAGGGAAATGTGCATGTAAGGTGCACAATGATAAATCATGTTTAGTCTAGCCTCAGGTGTATAGCATATAGTAAGTGCTCATGAAATATTCACTAGCAGCAGTGTTAGAATAGTAGTCAGAATAGTAGTTAACTTGGGATCATGATCACTATCATGAAGTGATATTATTCATTGAGATGTTTCACCTAATGGTTATAAAAGTTTATTTCAAACTAAGTTTAAAGAAAGAAGCCTAGGAAAATATTCTCCTTTTAGTGGATAATTCCTCTGTGTATCATAAAATGGCTTATTGCCCATCCCTTTTTAGTAGCAGCACTTAATATGGGCTTTCATGAAGAATAATCATCTTTGCTTCTGAGCCAAGGTTAGAGTTTGGGCCACACGTGGCTGGTGAGGAATGGAAGACATGTACAAAGTCAGTCTTAGGCTATCTGTAAGTGTATTCAGCCCAAGGCAAAAGATATTCAGATAGGTACTTGGACTTTAATTTACTTGTTGCCAATGCAAATGGAGGCATTAGGCCTTGGTTTTGAAGAAAGATCGGGCATGGAGATATTTTTATTCAACATTAGGGTATATATGCAAATGTCACATGTTCAGATTTATTCAATTGAAATGTAGGGTAAAGTGTCAGCTACCCAGAAGTTCAGGGAGTCTTTTTGGCAAGATTAACATTTCTGATATAATGGGATTTTAAGATGTTTGGTAAACTACAGTGGGTCAACATATTACAGAAACGTTTAAGAAAAGTGCAGAATTAATAAACAAGTAAATGTTTGGGGAAATAGATGCCAAAGATCTGCAGCAAAGCAAGTACTCTGATTTAAGTAGTCTAAAAAATCTTAAAGATAATTTGAGGTAAATAATACAAAGTAATAAAAGAATTTGAGGAATTTGCTTACATGGAGAGGAGAAAAGGACTATGAAACTGAACTGAAAATATAAATTTTCCTAAAATGCAAGGTAAAGTTTTTAATAATAAACCAGGAAAGCCTTGTTTGAATTAAGGAATAGTATAAGTATAGACCCATAAACATTTTGCCTGTATAGTGTGTGTGAATGTAAATGAGACAGACACTGAGACTGACAGGAGACAGAATGAATGAAGTGACTTTTCATCAAACTACAAATTTCTGTGATTCTATTTAGAGTTAAAGGAATAGAGGGTGGTGTGTGTGTACATGCACACATGTAAGTTTAGTTTATATATGTAGTTGATATATGCCTATGTCTACTTGTGTATATACATAAAACTGGGTGCTTATTAATGCTGAACGCTGTCCTAAATATTTTAAATGCATTTGCTTTCATAATCCTTACCAAGAACATCTATATAAAATAGTATTATTACTATTTTATATAGAAGGAAAAATGAAACGGAAGGAGGTTGAGCAACTTCTCCAAGATCACAAAGCTATAAAAAAGAGAGATCTTAAACTCGGTTCTTTGATTCCAAAGCAAATACACATAATGCTAAGTTGTCATCAGAGGGGCGCAGAAGCTTTAGTGAAAATGGAAAAATGGAGCAGATTCAGGTCCATATCTCACACTTTAAGCAAATGGGACACTCTTCTAGGACAAGGTCCTTACTCTTCATTTCTGTGATAATTACAATAAGATTAATGGTAACTAACTTTTATCAGGCTCTTGATGACTATATAATTTTAAACCCCCTACATATATTAATTATTTTATACACACAGCAATGATCAGAGGCAAGTCCCACTGTTATCTGCATTTTGTAAATGAGAAACTAAGGCTCAGGGACCTTATGTACAAGGAAGGAGTTCTGTGTCTTTTTCCTCCGTTTCCACCTACATCCTCCAGCTCCCTTATCTAAGAGGGGCTCTGCGGCCCATGTTTAGTGATAGTGGCTTATCAGAGTCCTTCTTTACCTGTCTGCCCGTTTATATACATGTTATCCCATATCTCCAACATTGTAGTCTGAAATAGCCAGCATTATCCTCTTGGTCCTTTACACTTACTCCTTTTTGGGGTGGAACCTGAAACATGGTGTTTTTAGAGCTCAAAAGGATTATGCTAACATGCTGATGCCTGTGTCAGTCTCAGACTTTACCTAAAAGGTGCTACTGCTTACTTATGATCATGACAACATCCAATCAGTTTTCAGAAGTCAGCCAGTGATAGTCTTTGAACTTCTGGTCACTTCTATGCTCATGTCTTCCCTACGTCTCACTACTTACATCTGTGTAGTTATTACTATACCTTTTTGACCTTTATTCAGTCTCTTTGTCTTTTAAGCAATTACTGGAGTCTATGAAACAATTCTCCCCTTTGTACCATTTAATTAAATTAGATTTCTCATCTGCACTCTTGCTGAGTCAATATTTAGTTCCCTGTGTATATTCCTGGGGCAACCCGAAACATTCCATATACTAACTAAATGGCTTAATATGCATGCACATAGGAGTTGAACGCCTTTTTGCGTTCTCTCTCCCTGCACAATATCCAGGAGAAGCTGCCACAAAACTCCTCCACATTGCCTCCCCCACTTAATTGTATCCCTCCACGCTTTATCTGGCAATTCCTTTTTCTGGATGATAAATTATGATGGAACAGAAGGAAGAGCGATCCTCAGCCCTGCCTTACTAATTTTGTTTGTAGAGCTCTTTCTCTAATGTAGCATTTCCAAATAGGTCCATTATACATCTGCTTCTCCACCTGGGACCACGAGCCATGCCAGGTGCAATGCCATTGATGGCATAAGTTTGCTTAATGGCATCAAGTGCCTGGGTGTGAGCTGAAAAGAAAGGGAAAGATGATGAATGAAGCTCTGGAACAACCCCAGTTTGTTTGCTCTTTAGGGGGGTAAGTGTAAATGTTGGGCTGTGGGTCCATGAGCCAGCATAAAAGGAAATCTTGATCGAGAGGTGCACTCTGCCACCTCATATTCTCCCTACCAGCTGTATACTGGTACAGCAAGTAGGTTTGATGGAAGGTCATTGGATGTTTTGTATGTCCTATGTCACTTTAGAATATGGCAGTATTTATCATTAGAGTATCCCATCAGTAATATCTGTTTGTGTGCAGTTATGATTCATATAGATCTTTGTATTAAACTACCACCCTAGCATCTAGAACACAATGCATATTAAAAAATAACATTATTATTACCAATAGCAAAACAATGACAATAGTTAATTATGACAGGGGCTTGCTATATACTAGAGAGTATTTTAAGTTTTGTATATGTGTTATTTAATATTTAAAATAATTTTATGAGATGTCTGTTACTATTATCACCACTTTACAAATTAAAACCTGAGGCAAACCTTAACTGGCCTATGAGGTGATGCAATTAGTATGTGGTAGAACCATGATCAATCTAGACCTTGAGTCCAAGGTTGTTTTCCTAACCAGTACATTTTACTGTCTCTCAAACGTAAACATGATTTAAGCAAATGAATAACTTATTTTAGCTTGGTTCTTACTCTCTCACTTCTCCCTATACAAAGTTCAGATCAGAAGACATATTGGGAAGGAGAAAGGAAAGAGAAAACAAATTAAATTTGTATGGCTGCTTCTCCATATTTCAACTCTCTTGCCAATGGCAATCTCCTTGCTATCATCCCCAAGTTCTAATTCATCTCCAGCTGCCCTGCAGACCACCAGAGAGCCTGTCCTGCCTCCTGCCCTAAATTTTATTTTCATGATTTTAAGATCAACTTGCTTTGAAAATTGAACAGATGAGTATAGTGTTCTTCTCTGAATCTATGTAAAATCTCCTTTCACACTTTCAAAGATCCTCCTATGTCAAACATTGTCAAACATGTTTTTCTTTCTGTGCTAGCTAAACAAACAAAATAGGTGATATTAGTTCTGGGGCAGGCATTGATATGAAATAAACATTCCATAATAAAATGGAGTGATCCAGAGACACCAGTTCTTGAAATAAGTCATGAATAAGGGTTGAGCCTTTTCAAAATGAGATTTATACCCCTTTACATTCTCCTCATTCTTACACATTTTAAACATTTAAAAACATTTCAGGATTGTGAGTTTCATTAAGGTTCAAGCAAATGGAGCAAACCACAATCACTTTTGGGAGGTTGACATTAGAATCAATTTAATAAATATATTATAAATGGGGGGGTGAACAGTGACAATTAAATGATGTAAATATATGACGCTCTTCAATAATGCTTAGCACATAACTAACACTGTTTACTGTACATTTAAATTATGTAACCATTAGTCATAAGTATTGACTAGATTTGTGATATTGGAGAAGATAATTAACCTCCTTTCTTAGCCTATAAAATGAGAAGTTAAATTTCATTATTCCATAGGATCTATTTCATTTATTTGCAGGAATAGATGTGATAATGGATGTAAAATTTTTGGTATGATAGTGATTCAGTAAATACGAATTATTATTTTAGGATTTATGATAACCATAACCTAAATATTTTGTATATAATGTAAATTAAGCAAGAAATATTTAATAGACAGTCTGAGAAAGCATACTACCATGTATAATATTGATTTATTTTGTGAAAAACATTCCAATTTTCACAAATTGATTTATGAAAAAGATATAATCCCACAATTTGGGAATCTTGGAATGTCAGTATTTTACCATATATAAGGTTGAAATACCTACAATGTGATCCTTAAATTGGATCAGTTTTGTTGCACTTCAGTGATAGAAGCCTAAGCATCTAAATTCTGTTCTTTCCAAAAAAAAACCATGTGCGTACAACCAGGGTCTCTAAGTAAAATGAATCCACATATTTTCTGAATAAATATTTCACTATTTTTCTATTTGTGCCAAGTTTCATGTAATCCTTTCTCAATGATATGTGGTCAGAGGGGCAGTGTAGGTTGCCTAACAAAGTCCATAAAAATACTATAGTGTATATTGGCCATGAATGCAGGGCTGGCCAAAAGTAGGTTTACATTTTTTTTGTATGGAAAATAGTATAATTAATAAATAATAATAGAAGAATAATACTTGTGTTTTGTGTGCTCACAACTATAAACCTACTTTTGACCACCCCATATATAAAACATAGAGTAAAATAATGTGTTTTGTTCACTTTCTGATATGTTGGGGTGAGGCTGAGAACTGTAAAGTCCATGCTTTGTAGATCATTAGTTTTAGACTAATCTAGAGCTAAACATTATACTCCCAACTGTGTAGTTGCTCAATTCCTTATTAGTATGAGGTAATACTGAATAAGACTTTAAAATATCTTGTGGTTTGGTAGTGCAAAGAGCAAGTGCATTCTGTATTTAATAGTGAACTTCATCTGGATTTTTAGGATAATAATATTTAGGGTCCTACTTCTTATGTATTTAGAAATTTTCTTTATGTATTAAGAGAAATACTGAGTTCCATTACATTGAAATTATAAATTAGAAGTGGATATCTTTTCTTTTGGTTGGAATATTGTCAATGATTAATTTTAACAGTTAGTACATGCTCAAATATACTGTTTGATCAACACAGACCTGTTGCTCAATTTCATTTGACTTATTTTTCTGTGAACAATACATAGTTACCTACCAGGAGAGTTCAAGTTGCCTCCTTTATTGATAAAGATTAAAAGGTTTGGTGTCCAAGTTACTTTTACTCTAAACAGCACCTGTGTTTTGTTGCAAATAATCTTACCGAAGCAAAAAAGATCCTATAGTTCCCCAGTTTATCAAATCATCATACTCTGTGCACTCTTGCTTGTTTATATCATTAAAACTGCACTATAATAGTAGCTTGAGAATTTAATGCATATATAAGTGGTTGTTGTTTGTTAATTGACTTGTTTGTTAAGAATTTGGAAGGGTTACACCAGGGATGTATTGCAGACTCAGAGAATTACATTAGGCTTGATGTAGTTAGTTTCTCATGAATGACATGAGAGGGTCAAATATTCATAAAGGACTATATCCCAAACATCTCTATTAAATCAGGAAAATATGTGGCATGTGTGATGACTTAGTTGGCTTGGGCTGTCATAACAAAATGCCCTAGACTGGGTAGCTGAAACAATAGACATTTATTTTCTCACAGTTCTGGAGGCTAGGATGTTCAAGATCAAGGTGATGGCTGATTTGATTTCTGCTAAGAGTTCTCTTCTTGCCTTACAGATGGCCACATTCTTACTTTGTCCTCATAGGAGAGAGTCTATATGAGAAAGAGACAGACAGAAAATACTTCCTCTATAAGTGTTTTTGAGATATAATTGACAAATAAAATTATATTAAAGTGGACATTGTGTTGACTTAGCATACATATATTGTAAATGATTTTCCCCATCTAGTTAATTAACACATCCATCATCACACTTTTTTGTAAGAACATTTAAGTTTTACTTTCTTAGCAAATTTCAATTATACAATACACTATTAATAACTATAGTTATTAATAACTATAGTGTTTTTACATTATATCCTCAGAGTAACCTATTCATCTTATTCTTTTACCAATCTTTTTTTATTTTCCCCACCTCCCAGCCCCTGGCAACCACTTTCTACTCTCTGTTCTGTGTTTGACTTTTTTGTTAGATTCCATATGTAGATGATACCATATATTTGTCTTTCTCTGTCTGGCTTATTTCACTCTGCATAATGACCTCAAAGTTCATCTAAATTGATTCAATATAGATTCTTTCTTTCTCATGTCTGAATGATAATCCATCATATTTATGTACATATATACTTTATAAATTTTACATACATATATATGTGTGTATATATACATTTTTTATTCACCTATTGATGGACACTTAAGTTGTTTTCACATCTTGGCTAGTGTGAAAAATGCTACAATAAAAATAGGAGTGCAGATATCTCTTTGATATTTTTTAATTGCCTTTAGATATATACTCAGAAGTGGGATTGTTGGATTATATGGTAAATCTACTTTTAATTATTGAGAAACCATCATACTATTTGTCATAGTGGTTGAACCAATTTAAATTCCCAACAACAGTGCACAAAGGTTCCCTTTTCTCTACATCCTTGCCAACTCTTGTTATCTCTTGTCTTTATGATGATAGTCATTGTAATCATTTTGAGGTGATACTTTACAGTGGTTTTGATTTGCATTTGATAACCATTTGATAACCATTTAGTTTGCATTTGATAACCATTTTCATGATTAGTGATGGTGAATACCTTTTATATACCTGTTGAGCATTTGTAGGTCTTTATTGGCAAAATATTTATTTAGTTCTTTTGATTTTTATCAGTTTGCTTTTTTGCTATTGAGTTATGTGAGTTTATATATTTTAGATAGTAATCCCTTATAAGAAATATTAATTTTCTAATATTTTCTCCCATTCTGTATATTGCCTTTTCATTTTGTTGATGATTTCTTTAATGTGTAGAAGGTTTTAGTTTGATGTAGTCCCACTGATTGATTTTCTTCTTTTATTGACCCTTTGCTTTTGTTGTCAAACCCAAAAGAAAAATGGCCAAAACCAAAGTCAAGGAGCTTATATCCTTATTTTCTTTGAGGAATTCATGATTTCAAGGTCTTACGTTTAAGCCTTCGGTCATTTGAGTTTGTATTGTGTAATATAGTTCACTTTTATTCTTTTGCAGCTGTCCAGTTTTCCCACTGTCATTTCCATCCCTCCCCCCTGTACAGTCTTGTCACTTTTGTCATAATTTAATTGATCAGATATGCGTGGGTTTATATCTGGGAGCATTCTGTTTCATCGATCTTTATGTCTGTTTTTATAGCAATGCCAACCACTTTTATTAGTATAGCTTTGTAAAATATTTTGAAGTCAGAAAATATGATGCCTCCAGCTCCGCCCCCCAACATTCTGCTTTGGCTATTTGCAGGTATTTTGTGAGTTAAATGTTTCTTTGCTAGGTCCTGCGGGACCTAGAAATGCAAACCCCACTGTTCATCAGACCCAGGTAATCAGGTGCTTTGTCCTCTGGTGGCAGCTGCAAAAGCCAGTGCCAGGCACATACACAAGCTCCCTCCAAAGCAAGCATGTCAAACTCAAAGGCTAACACGGGCCAAATAAACAAGGTTTTAGTTTATGTGGGCCACAAATAAAAAGCTTCAATTTTCATAGAAACATAGGTTTATTTCGATAAACTTGCTGAATACAAAGGGCTGAAATAAATGAGTAATCATTAACATAAAATAGAACATTTTAATAAAACTTAATATTTTTTTCTTGAACATTAACTTGCCAGACACTGAATAACTGCACAAATTAATAAGCGTAACGCAAATAAACCTATTTTTCTTGTTCTCCAAAAGCGGTATATTTCCTGTTGCGCACACCAAATAAGTCAATCCAAGACTAATGACGTGGCAATTGGCTGCTAAACTATTTGCTGCTAGTATTAGTGGAGAGAAATGGTGTGCCTGCATGTAAGGCACGTAAGGGAAACGAATGCAACATGATTACAGTAATCAGTCATTAGCGAATGTTGTAGTTCGTTATTAATAATTATGTATAACAGGATATTGTAAAAATTAAGTTATGAAATTTTTATTAAAACGTTTCTTATGTACCGTTATATTGGCTGGACCGCACAAATATTCACTGTGAGCCGAGAGTTTGACATGCTTGCTCCAGAGAGCCTGCGGGGACCTGGAGTGGGCCAGATGAAGAATGTAGTCAGTGACCATTGGTCTCCCCAGTTTCTGGGAAGGAACTAAGTCACCTCAAGGCCTAGATGTGTATTAAATTAGAATCCTGACCCTCAGGCACTAGCTTTTGAAGTATGCAAATAGGCCTTTTTCAGGGAAGGCCTGAAATATGTTTTTTTCTGTTTGCTCCCCCTGCACTGAGCCCTGGCGGGATAATCACAGTCAGTCCTTGCAAGCCCTTAAGTACTGTCTCTCTGTTAGCTATGGTCTGGGTCTCATGGGTCCAAGCCCCATTGGCTTTTAGAGCTAGGCGTTTTGGAATCCTCATGTAGGCGTCTTAAAAGTTGGGGCAGTAGATATTGGATCCAAAGCCTCACTCCTCAGGGAGAAGCTATAAGTGGTGAGGTCCCTCCTGATTGTGTGTCTCAGTGGTAGGGGTGTGGTTTATGATGAGAGTGTGTCTCAACCTTTCCTAAGCATTTCGATGTGTGTATTTTCTCATTTACCAGAGATGTAGGAATCATTCAGCTAGTGTCTGGATTTCTTTCGGAGGGAATTACTTTATGTGAAGCTGTAGATTTGGTGTGTCGGTGGAGAATGCGAGTTGGGCAGACTTCCTGTGTCAATATCTGGGATCACAAATTCTTTATTTAACCTTAAATTACATCCTAAAGATTATAATTTAGTTCATAAAATGTGGTTAGGCAGATAGTCTGCATATACCAAGAAACTAAGTATGGGAAGAACAGATTTTAAGGAAAATAATACAACCTTTCATAATTTTCAAGTGCCTATGAGATGACCTAGAGAAAAGGCAGTAATTAAGACTTAGCATTGTTAAACTAGATGGGATCTTATAAATCATCCAGCCCAACCCCTATACTGCACAAACAAAGAAATTTGAGCTCAGAAAAGTAAAGTAACTAGAATAAAATTATTCAGTATAGAGAACCTTAAACTTAGTCTCTTGACTTGTGGTTAGAATTTGCTTTCTACTCTTCTATGTTGGCTTCTAGTTACAGACGAGAAATCAGAACACAGATCTAAGGAATCTAAGGGGCAGTTAGTAACATGCTGGCAGGTAAATAGACTTAATGCCAAGCCAGTGAGCTACCTGGCAATGATGCCTTTATCAGCTCCTGTCTTTTACAGGTTCTGGGGTGAGCAAGACTAATAGGTGAGGATATATGGACACTGCCACATAAGTTAAATAAATTCAGGGTTGGGGTCCAGGAAGATCATTAGATAAAACCTTTGGAAAATTCATAGATAAAAAAGTTACTTAATCAGACTTGCTCCTATAAAGCAGTGGTTCTCAATCTTCCTAATGCTGCAACCCTTTAATACAGTTCCTCATGTTGTGGTGACCCCCAATTTCATTGTTACAAATTGAACATAATGAAAGCATAGTGATTAATCACAAAAACAATATGTAATTATATATGTGTTTTCCGATGGTCTTAGGCGACCCCTGTGAAAGGGTAGTTCGACCCCCAAAGGGGTGGCGACCCACAAGTTGAGAACCGCTGCTAGAGACTTTACCTTTCACTTTAAGCCTCTAATCATCTTACTGCCTCACTAGTTCCAATAAACAGTCTCAAGGTTATAGAGGTGACCATTCATTTCATGACATGAGTCATGTCTTGCATCATCTCTCTGATAGAAGGGAGGGCCAAATTCTGCTGAGGAATACAGAACTAATTATATATGCTCTTCCTGGTGTCATTAGTTAAACACAGACTTACTTTGGTTCCAGATGGTTTATGAAGCATATTTAAGTGTCAAAGTTAGGAAAGTGGAACAGAACATTCAGATTCCAGTTTTAATGGATTCAAACACTCCAGAATACAGCATTCAACTAAATTCAGAGGGTTATTCATTTTCCAAGCTCACCCCAAGGATAACTTTATTACCTTAATTATAGAACTCTTACTGAGACTGCTCAAGGACATTGTTTACCTTAAAAATAGTTTACCTTAAAAATAGTTAACATTCCTTGAAATATTTTTAATTAGCATCCTTTCTTCTTTTAAATATTCTTGGTTTCTATTTAGGCAACATTAAAAGAGCCCATAATGTGTTTTCTTTTGATAGAGGACAGTAAATCTGAATCTACTTTGGTTAAGTAAGAATTTCTCTTCCACTCTTTATTTTGGTTATTCTAGCATGGCAAAAACATGCTCGCAAAGTGCCATGATTTATTAGATCCATGTAATCAAAGAAATATTAGTCCTCTCTCTCTCGGGTCTTTAAAAACTGTGATTATCACTTAAATGGGAGCCAACAACCAAATAAATTAGAGTTTGCTTTCTCCTACATCTTTAGTTTCTTATCTCTGTTTTCCCAGTGAGGATCAGGCCAGGTGCTACAATTGAAGTATGTGCAGAGTAAAGTAGAGCGCACAGATAAATTAGTGGTAGTCTTCACCCTAAAAGGGAAGAATGGAACAGGGGAAATGATTTCCATCTCACTAGAGAAGTACAGGGATAATTCAGCTGAATCTTGACGAATAAGTAATGATTCCAGAAAAACTCTTGGAATAGAGGCAAACATCCATAAGGCATAGGAGCACGGTTTTCATTTAATGCAATGAGAAAAAAAAAGTGAAGGTGGGACTGGTGGAACCTAAGATTGGTGTAGTTATTTGAGAATATGACATGCTCAGTACTCATAACTTCACTCTATGGTTATGTATCCTGCAATGAAGTTTGTAAAGCCGGAGAATAATTATTTGAATTACTAGAGGCCCGGTACACAAAAATTTGTGCACTCGGGGGGGAAGGGGGGGTCCCTCAGCCCGGCCTGTGCCCTCTTGCTGTCTGGGACCCCTCAGGAGATAACGACCTGCTGGCTTAGGCCTGCTCCCGGGTGGCAAAGGGCAGGCCCAATCCCTAGGTGCAGCCCCTGGTCGGGCACAGAGCAGGGCTGATTGGGGAGTTGGGGCGCCGCCCCCTGTCATGCACAGAGCAGGGTGGATTGGGAGGTTGCGATGCCACCCTCAGTCACACTCAGGGTAGGGCTGATTGGGGGGTTGGGGCACCACCCCCTATCACACTCAAGGCAGGGTCAATGGGGAGGTTGCGGCGCCACCCCCTGTGATGCACAGAGTAGGGCCAATCAGGGGGTTGGGCGCTGC
>NW_005872921.1:17491-20757 GCF_000147115.1 Myotis lucifugus | reverse complement strand
CATCAGGGGGTTGGGGAGCTCCCCCCTGTCACTCACAGAGTAGGGCCGGTAGGGGAGTTAGGGCACCGCCCCTGTCACACACACAGCAGGGCGGATCAGGGGGTTGGGGTGCCGCCCTCTATCACCCACAGAGCAGGGCCCATCAGGGGGTTGGGGCGCCGCAACTGTCACACTCAGGGCAGGGCCGATGGGGAGGTTATGGCTCTACCCCGTCACACACAGAGCAGGGCCCGTGGGGGAGGGGGCGGGGTTGGGGTGCCACCCCCTGTCACACACAGAGCAGGGCCGATCAGGGGGTTGGGACGCCACACCCTGTCACACACAGAGCCGCAGGGCGATCAGGGGGTTTGGGCGCTGCACCCTGTCACGCTGATCTGGTGCCAGGAGGCCTCACGGCTCCGCTGATCCCAGTGCTGGGAGGCATATTACCCTTTTACTATATAGGATAGAGGCCTGGGGGCCGGCTGGTTTGCCCTGAAGGGTGTCCTGGATCAGGGTCGGGGTCCCCACTGGGGTGCCTGGCCAGCCTGGATGAGGGGATGATGGCTGTTTGCAGCTGGTCACACACCCTTCAGGGTGGGGGTCCCCACTGGGGTGCCTGGCCAGTCTGGGTGAGGGGCTGAGGGCTGCTTTCAGGCTGGCGGTTTTGACTGCTTTCAGGCTGGCGGGAAGCTCCCAACCACTCCTTTTTTTCTTTTTTTTTTTCTTCTGGGCCAGCTTTAGCTCTGGCTCTAGCTCTGAGGCTTCCGCTGCTGGTTTGTTTGCCGTTCTATAATGGAAACAATGTATAACTCCAGCTCTGAGATCCCGGCCTATATTTGTTAGAATGTTTCAAACTGCCAGCTCAGAGGCCTGGAAGTCAGGCGGGGAACGTTGGAGTCAGCAGTCACTGGAGCAAGGAAGCCTCATGTTCGCTTCCAGCTGCCTGGCTGCCGGCCGCCATCTTGGCCGACAGTTAATTTGCATAAGGATACGCTGATTAGCCAATCGGAAGGGTAGCGGTCGTACGCCAATTACCATTTTTCTCTTTTATTAGTGTAGATATTTTAGAAAGATAATTCTGTGTACAGTTTGGAGAGTACATTAAAGAAGGGAGGGGGAACTCTAGGGAACTAATAGGCTATTTCAATGGTTCACATAAAAGGGACATTGACTTAAATTAATGAAATGATATAAATTCTAAGAAGGAGATTTAGATTTAAGAGAAATTTAGGAGACAGAATGAATATATTTTGGTGACTATGAGCAAAACTGACACAGATTTGGGGGCTATTAGTAGTTAAACATTTACATATAGTGCATGCTCCATTCCAGGTATTCTTCTAAGTTTTTAATATATATCTTTTTTGTCACATCAACTTTATTAGATACAATTATTATACATGTTTTTCAGATGAAAAAACAGAGGCACATATATATTGAATAAATCATCTGAATCCATGCAGTTAATAAGTGGCAGTACAAGTTTTTGAGTATAGGCCTTTTCTATAAAATAAGGTTTAGTCACTGTTAACCATTATTCTGTCTACATAGGGAGAATATAGGGATTTAGGTTTGGGTTTATTTTTGGTTATTAAATCAAATTCATATGTAAATGTCCAAGACATAATTGGAGATATGATAATGGAACCCAAAAGAGAGGCCAGGGCTGAAATTAGAGATGTGAAATACTTCTGTATATGTTGACTGAAGTTACAGGCATGTCCAGTAATAATGCCTACTTCAATTGATCCAGATGAGAGAAGTGGGGAATTCAAAATAGGATGATGGCATCAGAAATATCTAGATGTAGTCCCTTTCATGATGTTAAAACAACTACTTTATTGTTTAATGAATAAGCTTAATTACATGATTTGTATATATTTGAAACAGTTATTTGACCAAAATATTTCTGACATGTATAGTATACATCTGCACTCTAACTTCATTAATCCCAGATACTAAGAGATAATTTAAATAAATTGACAATACTAATCAATGTTTAGTTCTTATTGAATTTAGATTTGAACAATTAAGTTAGTCTCCCTTCTAAATCTAGTTGTAAACTCTCTAAACAAAGTTTTACTATTGCAATGAGACAAGTGGACATAAGTCATTTGCCTCTTCCGGTGAATGAACATTTTGGACAATAAATTATAAGCCTGGGGCCAAGATGTATCAGGTATCTGGACAAAGAAGCAGGATCAATATTTTATTTTTTGTGTTGTTGTAAAACTTTATTACCTAAACTTTTAAAAGTATTTATTAAATTGATTGGGGTGACATTGGTCAAGATGAGCATGTAAGTTTCAAGTGTGAATGTATATATTACAAGATCTGTATATTACACTGTTGCTCACCACACAAAGTCAAATCTCTTGTCACCTTATATGAGGACTCCTTCCCTCTGGCAATCACCACACTGCTGTTTGTGTTCACAAATTTCAGTTTTATACACCATCTATCAGTGAAATCATATAGTTCTTAACGTCCATCCACGTTGTTGCAAATAGTTTTATCTCATTCTTTCTTATAGCTGAGTAGTATTCCACTGTGTCTATGTACCACATCTTCTTTATCCAGTTTTCTATCATAGGACACTTTGATTGCTTCCATGTCTTGGCCACTGTGAATAATGCTGCAATAAATGTAGGAATGCATATATCTTTGTGAGTAGACTATTTCGAGTTTTTCAGGTCTATGCCCAGAAGAGGGACTGCTGGGTCATATGGTAGCTCTGTTCTTAAATTTTTGAGGAATCGCCAGACTGCTTTGCATTGTGGTTGTCTACATTCCCACCAGCAGTTTTTCCATAACCTCTCCAACAACTGTTTTGCCTGTCTTGTTTATAATGGCCATTCTAACAGGTGGTATGTCATTGTACTTTTGATTTCCATTTCCCTAATTGCCTGTGAGTGTTATGCCCAGATTTCAGGATTCCCCATGAGACCACACCAGGGAGCCAGCTGTGTCCCATGCAAAAGCATAAGAGTCTTTTATTCAAACCCGGGCTTGGCTCCCCTACCTTCCTTACTGATGCAGCAGCAAGTGGCAGAGAGAGAGAGCCAGCCCTATGGGGAGAGGGGTTTTATAGTAAGGGGAGGAGAGAGGACTGTGGGCCCTGCTGATTGGCCAGGCACAAGTCTCGTTACACAGGATGTGGTCATATCTATGGCGCGCACTTCCCTTGATTATCATTGGTTAGTTAAAGAAATCCTAGGTGTGGCTAGCAGAGGCTTGGACTTCCGGGAAGAAGCTCTGCTGAGCACATGGCTGCGCCCAAAATG
>NW_005872921.1:0-17111 GCF_000147115.1 Myotis lucifugus | reverse complement strand
GTAACTTATTGTTTTGAGTCTTATGTTTAGGTCTTTGATCCATTTGAGTTTTGATACCTGGGGACAAACTGTAATCCGGTTTCATTCATTTGCATGTGGCTTTCCAGTTTCCCCAGCACTATTTATTGAAGATTCTATCTTTGTTCCATTATGAGTTTCTGGCTCCCTTTTCAAAAGTTATCTGTTCATCTGTATGTGGTGTATTACATTGATTGATTTGCATATTTTGAACCATCCTTGTGCCCCTAGAACAGTGATGGTGAACCTTTTGAGCTCGGCGTGTCAGCATTTTGAAAAACCCTAACTTAACTCTGGTGCTGTGTCACATATAGAAACTTTTTGATCTTTGCAACCATAGTAAAACAGACTTATATTTTTGATATTTATTTTATATATTTAAATGCCATTTAATAAAGAAAAATCAACCAAAAAAATGAGTTCACGTGTCACCTCTGACACGCGTGTCATAGGTTCGCCATCACTGCCCTAGAATAAACCCCATTTGATTGTGATAATTACTTTTTGATATACTATTGTAATGGATTTGCTAGGATTTTGCATCTGTATTCATAAGATATATTGGTTTGTAGTTTTCTTTATTTGTGTTATCAGGGTTATATTGGCCTCATAGAATGTGTTAAGGGAGTATTGCCTTCTCTTCAGTTTTTTGGAAGAGTTTGAGAAGAATAGGTTTTAAATCTTCTTTGAACATTTGGTAGAATTCACTAGTGAAGCTATCTGGTCCTGGACTTTGTTTTTTGGGGAGGTTTTTGAAGGTTGTTTCAATTTCCTAACTACTGATCGGTCTATTTAGATTTTTCAACTCTTCATGATTTAGTCTAGGAAGGTTATATATTTCTAGGAACTTATTGATACGGAATTTTTGGACTGGAACCCGGATTCTTTGTCCGTTGGAGTCGAATGAATCCACGGACAGAGGGTAGTATAGCAAAGGTGGAGATTTATTGAAGAATAAGTACAGACTCCCACATGGGGAGAGGGAAAGGGTCCCACAGAGTTCTTTTTCCCTATGGCTTATAAAGGCTACATATCCTGGTGCCTTGATATCCCCTCTGATTGGTCACTATTCCCTTGGACTGGTTACTATAGTAACTCCTGGGCTCAAAGGTTGAACCTCACATGTGACATGTGAGGTTCTTCCCTCCTCCTTCCTTATTGTTTTCCTATTCCCTTTGGGCGTTCTTCTTCTTCTAGAATCTAGATCAGTGGTTCTCAACCTTCTGGCCCTTTAAATACAGTTCCTCATGTTGTGACCCAACCATAAAATTATTTTCATTGCTACTTCATAACTGTAATGTTGCTACTGTTATGAATTGTAATGTAAATATCTGATATGCAGGATGGTCTTAGGCGACCCCTGTGATAGGGTCGTTCCATCGCCAAAAGGGTCGTGACCCACAGGTTGAGAACTGCTGATCTAGATGAAGGGCTTCCTTCTTTTTATTTTGTAAATATAGACCTTTTTCTGTTCCCAGCTCCCTCATTCTATGGAAATGTATCTGTTGCAGCTTTTCAGCTTCCCCTATTCTATGGAAATACACCTTCTGCTGCTCTGCAGCCCTGTGCTTCCTCCATGGTCCCCTTAATTTCTAAAATTTCCTAAAACCTGTCTTTTTCACCCCCCAAAATTCCTGTTTCATTATCCATTTCTTCTAGGTTATTAAATTGGTGGCATGTAGTATTTCATGTATTCTAGTATGATCCTTTGTATTTCTGTGATGTCTGTAGAGAAGTCACTTCTCCCTCGTTTCTGATTTTGTTTATATCTTTTCCCTTTTTACCTTAGTCTGGGGGGGGGGCGTTGTCAATTTTATTAATCTTTTCAAAGAACCAGCTCTTTGTTTTGTTAATTTTTGGTATAGTCTTTTTCTTTATTCCATTCAATTCTGCCCTAATTTTTACTATTTCCTTTCTTCTGTTGACTTTGGGTTGCTTTTATTCTTCTTTTTCTAGTTCTTTGAAATGTGATGTTAGGTAGTTTACTTTGGGATTTATCTTGTTTTTGATATAGGCCTGTAATGTATAAACTTCCCTCTTATTACTGTTTATGCTGCATCCCAGAAGTTTTGATATGTAGTACTGTCATTCTCAGTTGTCTCTATATATCTTTTGATCTCATCTTTTATTTCTTTTTTGATAGTATGTTGTTTAATCTCCACATATTTTGGGGTTTCACTTCCTTTTTGCAGTAAATTTCTAATTTCAAAGCATCGTGGTCGGAGGACATGCTTGGTATAATTTCAGTCTTTTTGAATTTTTTGACACTAGGTCAGCTGTGGGCAAACTATTGCCCGCAGGCCGGATCTGGCCCGTTTGAAATGAATAAAACTAAAAAAAAAAAAAAAAAAGACCGTACCCTTTTATGTAATGATGTTTACTTTGAATTTATATTAGTTCACACAAACACTCCATCCATGCTTTTGTTCCGGCCCTCCGGTCCAGTTTAAGAACCCATTGTGGCCCTCGAGTCAAAAAGTTTGCCCACCCCTGCACTAGGTCTACCCTTAAGAATGTTCCGTGTGCAGTGGAGAAGAATATAGGTATAATCTGATATTATGGGATGAAAGGTTCTGTAAATGTCAATCATGCCCATTTGGTTTAGTTTTAAATTTAAGGCCAATATTTCTTTATTGATGTTCTGTTTGGTTGATCTATCTAGAGCTGTCAGTGGAGTATTAAGGTCCCCAGCTATGATTGTGTTTTGATCTGTTTCTCCCTTTAGTCTGTGAGTACCTATTTTATATATTGTGGTACTTCCTGGTTGGGTGCATAATATATTCGGAAGTTTTATGTTTTCTTCATATAGTGTTCCCTATATCATTATAAAGTGTTTGTCTCTTGTTATCTTGAAATCTATTTTGTCAGATATAAGTATGGCTACATCTGCTTTTCTGTGGATGGTATTTGCTTGGAGAATCATTTTCTACCCTTTTACATTGAATCTACCTTTGTCTTTGCAACTTAGATGTGTCTCAGGTAGGCAGCATATGGTTGGGTTTTGTCTTCTGATCCACTCTACTACTCTGTGCCTCTTCATTGGTGAATTCAGACCATTTATATTTAGGGTAATTATTGATGTATGAGGATTTCCTATAGCCATTTTATCTTTTGTTTTCTGGTAGCCCTGTGCCTCCATTGGTTCTTTTCATTTATGTTTCTGTCTTATTTTTGTTTTGTTCCTCTTTTTTTAAGGTATTTGTCCTGGTTTGGAGATTTTTGTATGTGGTTACCATTAGGATTATAAAAAGTGAAGTTGCATATATTTCATGTTTTTCCTTTTGAGTGCATCTGATCTTCATCTTCCTTTGCCAGTTTGACCAACCTCCCTCCCCCCAGACCTGTTCCCTTTTATGTTTTTGTTATCACAGATTATCCCTGTTTATGTTGATCTTACTTGTAGTGGTGTGACTTAAGGGAGTTACTCTATCTGAAACAAAGAATATTGAGTATTTCCTGCAATGGTGTTTTCTGGAAATAAAATCTCTCAGCTTCTGTATGTCTGGGAACATCTTTATTCCTCCTTAATATTTAAAGGATAATTTTGCTGGATATATTATTTGTGGCTGGTAATTTCTTTCAGACCTTTGAATATTTGGTTCCATTCTCTTCTGGCTTGCAGAGTTTCTGTTGAGAAGGCAGATGAAATTCTGATGACTTTTCCTTTGTAGGTCACGTCTTTCTTTTCCCTGGATGCTTTGAGAATTATTTGTCATTAATTATTGACAGCTTCATACCAGCGCCTTGAGAGGGTCTCTTTGGATTGAGGTACTAGGTATTCTCCTTGCTTCTTGGATTCGAGGATCCTGTTTTTTCCAAAGTTTTGGGAAGTTCTCCTCCACTATTTATTTTAATAGACTCCATTCCCTGCTCCCTCTCTTCCTCCTCTGCAGTGCCTACACAGTGGGGCCTTGACTTACGAGTGTCCCGACTAACGAGTTTTTTGAGATACCAGCTGTGTCTCAGCCGATTTTTTGCATTGAGTTGACAGAGTAATTTGAGTTAACGAGCTCCTTAACGAGCTCGGTCTCGGTAAGAATTAAACTCGTAAGTCAAGGCCCCACTGTAATTCTAATATTGCTTTTTCTCATGGAGTCAGATAGGTCTTATTGAGCTCTTTCTTTTTTCCTTATGCTTAGGCCTCTCTCTTCATCATTTCTTGATTCCTATCTTTCATAACACTAATATTTTCTTTCTGTTCATTGTCATTACTGTGGTTCTTCATGATATTTCTTTCCTACTTTGTTTATGCATTTCTCTCTGAAGAGGTCTTTCTACTATGTTCCAGTAGATGGCGCTGGATCACAAAATTTTTACCTCTGTGGTCTCCCAGTCTTAAATCTCCCCTCCGTGACTGCTGTGAGACAGTGGAGTTTGTGCTCCCCTCGCTGTAATGGTAACCTGTGACCTCTGATCTGCCCCAAGGACCCCTACTGGGGACCAGTCACAGAGGGAAACAGCAATTTGACTGCATCAGCTCTTGGTTTACAGATAATGTGCTCCTGGACCTGACTGCAAGGGCAACAAGAAGCGAGCTTTGGGAATCCAAGCGGTGGCAGGGCTCTGTGGTTCCATTTCTTTGAAACACCACCACCCGGCCTGACACTGGGGAGCCGCAATGCAGACCCCTGTTCTCTGTCAGGCATCTGCTGACCCAGACACTGTTCACTCTCTTGCTGCTCCACCCTGCTGGGTTGCGCTGCCCTTCCCTCCCACATACCCCCCCCCCCCTCCCGCCCCATCTGCAGCTCTCTGCTCCTCCAGGTTGAAGGAAAAGCCTGCTACCTCTTGTCTTTCTCCACTCTCAGCTGAGCCACAAGCCTCTGGGTGCATCTGTGGGTCGTGTACACTTTCCTCCCTTCTAGTCCCCCCTGGTTGTCCACCTTTAGATGTTTCATTGCACAGGTCTCTCAGAGGTGCCTCTGATGAGCAGGAATTTTTTTGTTGAATTATAGTTGGTTAACTTGTTGGAATTTCAGGGGAGAGGAAAAGATGTACTCTGTCATTTCTCTGATGTCATTCCTTATCTAAACTCTTTATCTGTCCCGCAAATCACCTCACTTTTTTTTCAGTTCCAGTAAAATATGCATTTGTGAAGGCTGAGCTATAAATGGATTGCATATTACCCATAGTTCACCCACTGGAGATATCCTTAGGATATTCTATTCAGCTCAAAAGTTTTCCCGTAAGTTAGAATTGATGTTCATGACCTTGAGATATACTCAATATAGAAAGCTACCTTATCATTATGCTGTTGAATTGAAAGGATAAAATCATTAAAAACTATGAAATATTATCAGGTAAATTTAACATTACTTTAGCTGCATTGTCTGTAGCATTGTTAAATGAAGCTATCCTTACATGCAATAACATTTTGAATAAAAATGCCGTAAAATGAAAAACAAGAATCTCCAATTTGCCAAAATTCTAGCACAGAATAAGTTACTTTGTAATTTTTTCTGAATAATTCAAATAAATCAACACAATCAGGCATAATTACCAGATATCTTAAAAGAGAACAATTCAGAAACATGGCATGATTATAAGCAAAACCATGAGCTAAAATACAAATGCAAGTTAGTATACATTATCTTCATAGAACTGATAGATTAATTCCTGAGAATCCTGAAAGTAAAGGGATCCTAGAAAAATATATTTTATCATGCCCTTGGAAAAAAACTTTATTCTTCCTTTGAATTGTAGATTATTTTGAAGAATAAAAGATATATGCTCAAAGATACATTCTCAGAACAAAACATTAGTGTTGTAGCCAGAATTTCCTAGGTCTGAACAACCCAGGTATTATATTGACAGGAATAACAAATTTCCCTGGCTTTAACAACTCTTGTGATTTGGGCTGCTTGTGGGGATGCACAGGAGAGGCATTCATATGTGCTCTAAAAAATGTGTAACTCTTCTGGCATTGCTACATCTTTACTTGCCAGTCTCTTCCCTCTCAATGAGGCTGTGATTCTATTAGGTGTGAGATCTCCAGTTCTGCAATGCTAGGCCTCAGTTTCTGCTCTAAAAAAAAAATCACACAGCTCCATAAAATGAATGATTATCTTTTATTTGTCCCCAATGTTTATCCAACGTGAAAACCCTGACCCACTGGTACCTAAGCTCTTTTCCTTCACAAGTGAGCTTGTCTTTGTTTTTCAATACAACACTGTGCCTTGACCTCTTTCTATTCTCCCAGAATTTTTATTCTCTCCTTTTTTAGTGACTTCTAGTATGACCATGTTTTTATGTTTCTTTCTCAGAGTATTGTTGAACAAAACTCAATACCATGTTGATTGGATGTATACCTAATAGCCACTGTTTTCATTGAAGTTACAGACTGCTTTAAGCATGGATTTTAGGGTTGGAAACAGATATGAATTAGATTGGTGTGGTTCTATAGGTAAACATATTTGGGATTAAAATTGTGGAGGCAGAGCAATAGCAAATGGAGTGGTCATGCTAAGTAAATACATGATCAAAAAGAAATCATTGCAAAAACTGAGTACCCATAGTATGAGACCCTACAAGGAGTGTCCTTATGTTCTTGAACAAATAATGCTAGAGGGAAGTAAATACAACCAATGTTTCCAAGATGGTCAGGATATGGAGTATCAGCTAGGAGACCAATGGCATCACCTTCATCTGAACTGTTTTTGGCTGAGCATAGAGAAGTGGAGGCAGGATTTAAAAGAAGAGTGCTTTTGATTGTGACAAAATTTACAATCCATGATGTAAACCATAAGTCCAGATAATGGTTGTTTCAGGGTATACTATAATTCATTATACTTGGATCCTTTCCATATTTCCTTCTATCATCTATATTTTGTGATCCCTTATATGTTCAGTATAGATGCAGTAGCTCCAAATTTCACATTTTTATACAACTACTTTTCAAGATATAAAAAAGGAGCTTTCTCTTTATATGACATGATCTTTTATTATAAATGAATCTTCATCAGATCCACCCCCAGCAGACTTTACCCTTCTAGTTGGTCAGGAAAGGGTCACATGAAATATTCCTAGCCCAGTGGTCGGCAAACTGCTGCTCGCGAGCCACATGCAGCTCTTTGGCCCCTTGAGTGTGGCCACGAAGTTTCAATCACACTGTACGTGTGCGCCCACATGTGGTATTTTGTGGAAGAGCCACACTCAAGGGGTCGCAGTTTGCCGACCACTGCCCTAGACCCATGGCCGGCAAACTGCGGCTCTCGAGCCACATGTGGCTCTTTGGCCCCTTGAGTGTGGCTCTTCCTAAGCCTAAGGAGTACCTTAATTAAGTTAATAACAATGTACCTACCTATATAGTTTAAGTTTAAAAAATTTGGCTCTCAAAAGAAATTTCAATCATTGTACTGTTGACATTTGGCTCTGTTGACTAATGAGTTTGCCGACCACTGCCCTAGACCAATCAGTTGTAAATGGTAATAGACTAATCATGATTTAATCCCTCAAGGTTGGGTACATTTCTGAACAAAATCAGTGTTTAGTTTTCAAGGAAAAATGGGGGAATGCCTATTGGATACTCAACCACTGGTGTCTGCCATAAAAGATGTTGTATAAAATAGAGATTACTAAAAATAATGTAGACCTCAAATCTCGGTTCTTATTAAAATGGCTGTATAGCTATTTCATATGGTTGCTATGGGGAACATCTTTGAAGGAGAGTAACCCACTTAGTCTCAGTCTTTACTTCCTAGAGAAGAGTATTTCAAACTTTTAAATTTTATTTTTGTTTTTCTGCCATGGCACTTGTTCTCCTGAGCAGCCCCACTTCACTGAACACAGTATTGATAAAATAGGCTTCCAGCTTGATTACTAGGAAACTAGCTTTAGCTCTTCTCTTTCCTTTCATACTCCAGGAAGTATATCAGAATGCATGTGAGTGAACGGATATAATTAGAGGAATAACCTTGAAGCCACTGTAATTTGTGAGAAAACAGTAAGTCATTCTCCAACTTCAGTATTTGACCTATTGTTATTACCGCCAAATTATGGACCTTGTGACACATATCACAAGTAATTGAAATACAGCAGTGTGTCTGGACCCCTAGGTCAAAAGCTTTCATCTAGAGGACAGCCCTCTTCTGTCTTTGTGACCACGGTGTTATTGCCATTACACTGTTGCATTTCTTGGACCCCTAATGTTTAAAATTGAATGGTGAGATTAAAAAGAGAAGAGCAAATCCTGGGCATCTGAAGTGGGAAACACACCAACAGTAACACTCAGCCCATTGTTAAGCATATCATAAACACTTAAAAAACCAGAGTCTACAAATACAGAGATTTACCAATAAATTCAGAATTTTTATGACAAAAGTCAGTTACATTGTAGTAGGGGAGATATTATGCAGCCACATTTGGCACAAGTTTCTGGAGGACAAGGTTTAGACCGAGTGGAGATTAGTTACAGAGTTAAATGTTGGCATTAAGACAGAAACTCCTTAAATAGAGAGGAGGAATATATCAGTACAAAATCAATAGAATAAGAAGAGTGGGTTGGAAGACCTCAGCCAGAGCAAAACCATCCCAAAGGAGAGACTTTTCACTAAATTACAAAACATTTTCTTTTCTTGAGAGAGCAGGGGATTTGGAGTTTAATCCCAGCTTTACCTCTTACTGCTTATGTGACCATGGGCAAGACCCTGAAATTCCCTGAGTCATCATAGTTCTTAGATACCTTATCCGATGCATTAGAAAAATATGTACCTCACAGGGTTGTTATTAGAATTATAGAAAATAGTTCAAAGCATATGACTTCGATAAAAGTTTACAAAACCGAGGCCATTATTATAACTTCATTTCCCCCCACTCTTTAACGATAATGAATCAGTATATATACGATAAGTTGTGCTACATACTTAACGATAATAAATTAGTATATATATGATACCTGTTATTGATTTTCAAGTTTACAGAGTAGAAAACTGAGACTTAGGGATGGAGATATATATATATATGGTTTTGGTAATCTCCAGAGTCCATATTTTTAATGACTCATCTCTACTTACTTTCTCTCCTCTCCCCCAACACACCTCTAAAGTCACCCTGTGGGCTTAATTCTTTAAATTCCCACCCAGGCTGAAATCACAGTGATTAAAAACCACACGTGCCTTCATGCTTTTACTCCCTGCTGAATCAGGTGCCTGGGGGGTTAGTAGACACTACTGCTTTGGGGTTGGGGCTTGCTGCCAGTAAAGTTTCCCATTTTCTAAGCAGCTGGGAGAGCAACACCAGCTGCGCTGAAATGTGTGTGAATCGCATCCCCTGAACTAGGAGACAGCTGTGCTTATCTGTAGGAGGACTCGGGAAGATTGTTTTATGTTTTATAAGGCACTCCTGGCAAGATGAGAGAGCTTTCTGATTTGATAAGAGACTAAAATCAAGAAGGGAACTTTTTAGTATTTCCCCACTGTAGACACTTTTCAACCTCTTATATTTACTCACACATAAAGTTTGTGAGTCTCAGATAAATAGAAGACAGTCGTTTTAAAGACACTTTAATTGTTTTCCTTAAGGTGCAATTTTTACACCTGACATACTCCATGCCTCACATCTGAGATAACAGCATTTTGTTGCTGCAGGCTTCCCCTGGAATGATTTCTGAAGCACTGTTCTGTCTTGTTACCTGCTGTCCTTTCCTTCCAGTGTGTGGATGAAACAATAATGGGATAAGTCAATGCTGCTGCTTCTTATCCTAGATTCAAAGCACTGACACCGTACATAATCGTAGTGTCTGTAGGCCAAAGCAGGCATGGGGCTGGAGATCTACCAGTTGAATGAGACTATGGGAAGCACAGGATATGAAAATAACAGAGAAAACTGGCAGCTTTATCATAGATTTTGTTGTGGTATTTGTCTAAAGCTACTCATGTTTTCAGTATAGCTCTTACTTTATAATTATGAAATCCAGTTTTTAATTAAAAAAGAGAGACCAATACTGTATTGTATAGTGTTATGATCAACCATGGTCAAATTTTCAACGATTGTGAAAAAACTGGGTTACAAAGGAAATTTACATGAGGCAGAATTTCAGATGTACTTTGAAACAAGAGGGGAGCTGACATTTTACTTAAAACTAGAAAAACACATTCTGTACATAAGTATAGATAATGTGTGTGCCTATGTGCAGGGTAGGACAAAAGTAGGCTTCTTTGTATGTAAAATACAAGAATAAACTCTGTTGTGTGCACTCACAACTGTAAACCTACTTTTGCCCCATCCTGTATATAAGTAAGAACGAAAGTTTATTTATGTACCACCACCAGTCCCCATACTCTTATAGCCTCCATTTTCCTAGCAAAATACCAGAATTTATCTTCAGAAGCAGAGGCATGTTTGACAGCACCTTAAAGAATATAAGTGTATAAAAGCCTTGAGAGCTAAAGAAGCCATCACTCTGTCATATTTTATTTTGCCAAGAATAAAGGTAGGAAAATAACTACTTGATTTTGTGTAAACATGTCCTTGATTGAATGCGAGCACATGTGAACTTTTCTTTTTCAAACACAATATTATAATCACAGATATGGAAAGGCAAGTACTATGAGATTTCATGAATAAAACCGTGACATATTGAAACTGAAGGGAACGTGCTTGCTTATGCAAAAATCTCATTTTGCCAGTTATAGTTACTTTGCTCTCAGAACCGTTCTCGATCCAAGGTTTTTTGACTGCTGGTTTTCAGCCAGGTTTACCCCATGGGAGACAACTGGCAAACAATCATCCACTATTGTTGTTTCAGCTGCTTGTCATGGCTTCATCTTTCCCATCTCCTCCAGTGCTAGGAATGATACCAGTTCATGTTGATGGTGAGTTGAGGGCTGCCTTACAATAATCAATTTCCTATAGTAAATTTAATGTTCGAAACGCCTGAAGTAGTTTCTATTTTCCTCACTGGATCCTGACTGGTAAACTTACTAAAAGAATTGTGATGAGCAGAGCTGGACTCTTGAGAAGTGTGTAAACTGTGTGTGTGTGTGTGTAGGGGAGAGAGTTGTACTACTTATTCCTCACCTCTTATAAATACCATAGTTTATTATGCATATGTATGTGTAAAGCCTGAACTAAGTGTGCTATAAGAGTTATCAGACTTAATCTTAACAACCACCCTGAGAAGTATTTTAATTGTAGTTACACTAAAGGAAAACAGAAACTCAGAAGCAAATTAACTTCCCAGGCTGCAAATCTAGAATATGGTGAAGTTCGGATACAAATATAGGTTATTTAAAACTATAAAAACCAATATTTTATTCTTGGGCTAAAAGGCATATTTTTAAAATAACTAAGAATGGTATTAATCTAAATGTGGAAATTTGGAATTTTTTGATAAACATTTCTTTCAACAGTTTTAAATATAAATATTGAGAAGCATTATTTGATCATGGATTTTTGTGTCATTCCTAGATGCCAAAAACCCTGTTTGATGGAGCTTGGGTATAGATGTCTGGGAAAGATTGTTTTGGGGGCAGATTAGAAAAGAGTAGCTGAGATAGTCCATCTTTAAAATATTTCGCAGATGGTTTCTATACTTACATTTCCATAGCTTATTTAAATATTATCTCAAAGAATTTATTTCTGTGCCAAGTATCTTCTGTACCATGTCTCAAACAATTAATTATACAGCATGAAAAGACAGTGCTATTTTTTCTACATGGACCTTATTGCCTTAAGATGAGTCTGATGTTAGATGAAACATAGATTGCTATAACAACATAGGAAAAGGCAATCTGGCCTAGTCTCAGGATCATGGAACCCTTTCCTGAGAAACTGGTATTATTAACAGGAGACCTAAGGAGAGAAGAGATTATTACCAGGCAGAGGAAAGGGCTTATGACAAGGCTTGGAGATGAGGTGTGAAATATTGTGAAAAATTTTAGTTAGTTTCATTTTGTTATATGGATGGGCCTTTATGAAAGCAGGAAGTAAGTAAAGTTGTCTAAGCAGGAAGAGACACAAATCTTATCCAAGGCTTTGTAATCTGTAACAAAAAGTTTCAAGTGAAGATACATTTTAAAGGTCAATGAAAATCCATCAGTGCATTGTAAAACAAAGGGATTTTTTGAGATAATTTTTGCATTATTTTAGGGAAAGGATCCAGAGAGGAGCAAAAAATGCAGCAGTAGATTTCAGAAACATATTGTATTGGTCCAAGTTAGCTCAGAGTGGTGATAGTAAAGGAGAAAGATAGTGATAGGATTGGACTAAATGCAACTGGTGAAGGAGAATGGTGAGTCAAAGATGACTTTTAGAGCTCAGGTAATAATGAGCTTGAGGATCATACTCATAAGCAAAGTAATAGTAATTACTTTGAGCCTTGTGAGTCCATTAGTGGGTATAGACTTAGAAAACCAACAAAAGCAACAGAGAGTTTAAAACTGAAATATTTAAAGAACATCTGGAGGAGACATCCTGCATGGAGCAAGCTGAGAGGGAAACTGATAAACTAGGCTGGGTTTACTTGAAACTAGGGAAAATAGGTTTTCAGAAGAAAAAGGTTTTTCACAGTCGTGAATATTAAGAACGTATGGAAGATAAAGAGGGAAATGTCCACTGAAATGAACAATTTTTGATTTCTGGTTAGAACGCAGTGATTCAGTGGGTTTTGATAAACCAGTGGCTGTACCAATGACTAGAAAAGCCAGATAAAAGGCAGAGAATAAGCAGAAAATAAAGAAGAAGAAAGGGACAAAAGCAATATTCAAAGAAATAATTGTCTAAAATTAATTGCCTACATTTATTTTCCTATCTGAAAGGAAATCAACTCAAAAATTCAAGAGGCTTGCCCTGGCTGGTGTGGTTCGCTGGCTAAGCATCATTCCATGCACCAAAGCGTTGCCGGTTCAATTCCAGATCAGGGCACATACCCAGGTTGTGGATTTGGTACCCAGTGGGGGTGGGTACAGGATGTAATCAACCGGTGATTCTTTCTCTCACTCAAAGAAAAATAATTCAAGAGGGCTCAGTAGATCCAAAGCATGATATAAGAGAAAAAGCCTGACAACTAAGTCCAACATAGTCAAACTACTAGTAATAAGAATTAGCTAAAATCTTAAGAGCAGCCAGAGAAGACAGACCAGTTTCCTTTACAGGAGATTCATGAAAACTTATGACTGACTTCAAAAGAAATAATGAAATGATATATTTAAAGTGAAAGAAAACAACTGACAATCTATAAATACAGTGGGGCCTTGACTTATGAGTTTAATTCGTTCCGAGACCGAGCTCATTAAGGAGCTTGTTAACTCAAATTACTCTGTCAACTCAATGCAAAAAATCGGCCGAGAGACAGCTGGTATCTCAAAAAACTCGTTAGTCAGGACACACTCGTAAGTCAAGGCCCACTGTAATGATAATATCCTTCAGAGAAAAAGCTGCAGTAGGATCCTTGCAGAAAAATTAACAATTGAGGGGATTTCTCACCATCAGGCATTTTCAAAAAGAAATATTTAAGGAAGTTATTCAGGTGTAAGAATTTTTTTCCAAATAGAAAATGTAAATGCAATAGAAAGAAAGTACATATCTGAGAAATAGTAATAAATGTTGACTGCACAAAGTAATATTATAATTGCCCTACTATACTTAAAATATGTTTATAATTAAAATTTATGATGATAATATTGTAAAATTGAATAAGTATTTAATTTTCTATGATTCAACATTATAGAAAAGTAGTAAAAGTAATGTTTTATGCTAAATCTTAGTAAATCAGAAGTATATTTTAAAGCAAGTCAAAATGTAAATGTAACTGAGGAGGTACTAGAGAAGGACAACTGAATAATATAAAATATTTCATTGGCCTCCCCCCATAAAAAAAGAGTAGATTAAAGAATATATTGTATGATGTTTTAGAGAGACACACTTTAAATATAGAGACAATTAAAAGATTGCTTCAATCACTCATAAAAAGATTGCTAATTAAGTTATGCTACTATCAGGCAAAGTAGAATTTGAGGCATAAAAAGAAGTATTTCACAGTGATGAAGACATCTTTCAAAAAAGACTATAACACAATTATAAATCTCCATGAACTCAACAAAATAATGTAAATATATATAGATAGATATAGATATAGATATAAATTTATAAAGTTCATAAAACTGGACATTTGCTCCCTATCATTGCTTAGTAATCTTTCCTTGCTATCATGAGCAACCACAGCACTGAAAGAAATGTTACTTAGAACTACTTTCAAATACTGGACAGTAAATATTAGAATACTAAATCCCAGAGAGAAGGAAAACAAACAAGATGAGTGCACCTTCGCCTTAGAGCAGTGGTTCTCAACCTGTGGGTCGCGACCCCTTTGGCGGTCGAACGACCCTTTCACAGGGGTCGCCTAAGTCCATCCTGCATATCAGAAATTTACATTACGATTCATAACAGTAGCAACATTACAGTTATGAAGTAGCAACGAAAATAATTTTATGGTTGGGTCACAACATGAGGAACTGTATTTAAAGGGCCAGAAGGTTGAGAACCACTGCCTTAGAGTCTTCCTGGAGACAATTTGTGGACAATATAAATGTTGCAAGAAATAAGATAAAAATAAAAAAAAATTAGTTGTATTAATAATGAAAAATCAGATAATGAAAATTTCAAAATAACTTTTACAGTAACATCAAAACCGAAATACAAGATGTTCACACTGAAACTACGAGTAATTATTGAAGGAAATTAAATTATGTTCACAGACTGAGAGTCAATACTGTTAAGTTTCATTTCTATCCAGATTTTTCTACATATTAAACATAATTCCAGTCAACATCCCCACAGGCATTTTTATAAAATTTATTATAAAATTTATCAAGCTGATCTATAAATTATATAGAAATACAAATCATCTAAAATTTAATTTGTTTTCAAATACTTTTATTGATATCAGAGAGGAAGGAGAGGGAGAGAGAGAAACATCAATGATGAAAGAGAATAATTGATCAGCTATCTCCTGCATGCCCTACACTGGTGATTGAGCCTGCAATCCGGGCAGGTGACCTCTTGGTTTATAGGTTGACGCCCAACCACTGTGGAACAGAAAAGAGACCCCAGAAATCAACCCAAGGCATTATGCTTTTAATAGCGAGGCTATTTTATTTAAAAACTTAATAGAAAACTATAATATTCAAGATAGTATGTTACTGCCATAAAAGTAAGCACAGGAATGGAACAGAATTGAAAGTCCAGAAATAGATCCACACATATATGGTCAATTTAATTTTCACACTAGTTCCAAGGTAACTTAAAAGGAAAAGAAAAGCATTTTCACCAAATGGTGCTTGAACAACTAGTTATCTATATGAAAAAGTGTACTGTACATCACTCCATAAACAAAAATCAATACAAAGTTGCCCATGATTTTAAACATAAATCTTCAAACATCAAGAAAATCTTGGTAAACTTGTTGTAGCCAAATATTATAAAGGAAAAAAATTGATAAATTATACTTTATTACATACAAGAACTTGTGCTTTCTGAAAGATTTAAGAAAAATCACAGACTTGTAGAAATATATATATATATATATATATATATATATATATATATATCCTGGCAAAGGATATATATGTATATCCTGGCAAAGGATTTATAGAAGAAGATAGTCTAAAAATGATATGTGAGTGTTCATTAAGTACTGTAAACATATTGAACATCATTAGTAATCACAGAAAAGCAACTTAATATTCTCGGATACCAATGGCATGAAATTAGAAATCACCTACAGTAAAAACACTCAAAAACATGGAGGCTAAATAGCATGTTATTAAACAATGAATAGGTTACCAATGAAATCAAGAAAGAAATCAAATGTCCTGGAAACAAATGAAAATGAACACATAACACCACCAAATCTATGGGACACAGTGAAAGCAGTCCTGAGAGGGAAGTTCATAGCACTACAGGCCTATCTCAAAATATAAGAACAATTAATAATAAACTATTTAACCCTACAGCCTAAAGAAATAGAAAGAGAAGAAAATCCAGAGTAAGTAGAAGGAAGGAAATAATAAAGATCAGAGCAGAAATAAATGACATAAATATCAAAACAATAGAAAAAAGTCAATGAAAACAAGAGCTGGTTCTTTGAAAAGATAAACAAGATTGATGAACCTTTAACCGTTTGAGTCCCAAGCAGCGCTTTTCGTACTCATTTAGAGAAAGCGCGGTTGCGCTGTTTGGGATTCTTCGACAGTGTTTTTTCAATACCCCCTGGGACTCAAACGAATCGTATGTTTTCTCGACATAAAATCTCAGCAGCGCGATCGCGCTGCTTGGGACTCAAACGGTTAACCAGACTCAAGAAACAAAGAGAGAGAACCCAAATAAATAAAATCAGAAGCGAAAGTGGTGAAGTAACAACTCCACAGAAATAAAAATTATAAGAACAAGTATATGCCAATGTGAATGATATGGGACGAAAGATACACGCTTCTAAAACTGAATCAAAACCTGAGTAGGCCAGTAACAACTGAGAAAATAAAGCAGCAAACAAAAGCCCTGGTCCGGACTGCTTCCCAGGGAGATTTACCAAACATTCAAAGAACTAATACCTATCCCTCTTGAACAATTCCAAAAATCCAAGAGGAAGAAATACTTCCAAGTTCTCTTATGAGGCAAGCACAGCATAACCCTAATGCCAAAACCCTAATGCCATAAAAGATACAACAAAGAGAATTACAGGCCAGTATCCCTGATGAACACAAATGCTAAAATCCTAAAAAAAAAATAGCAAATTAGATTCAACAATATATTAAAAAGATCTTACACCATGACCAAGTGGGATTTATTCCAGGCATGCAAGGCTGGTACAATATTTGCAAATCAATAAACGTGATACTCACATAAACAAATTGAAAGACAAAAAAATCACATGATCATATCAATAGACACAAAGCATTTGACAAAATCTATCACCCATTTTTTTAAAAATATATTTATTGATTCAGAGAGGAAGGGAGAGAGAGAAACATTAATGATGAGCATATCATTGACCCAGCTGCCTCCTGCATGCCTCACACTAAGGAGGTAAAAGACCTGTACTCAGAAAACTACAGGACATTGAAAAAAGAGATAGAAGATACAAACAAGTGGAAGAA
>NW_005872920.1:0-35422 GCF_000147115.1 Myotis lucifugus | reverse complement strand
TACACATCTCACAGATAGGCAAGAGGTCTCAAAACCTATTTATACCTGCTGAGAAATCTTCCAAAGAGTAAGAAGCACTTGACAATAAGATAGTACTTTACTTAGTATTGTTGGGGAGGATGTTAATATCAACTTTCATTCTAAAGGAGGGTCAGTTCTGTTTTCTACAGCTTCACTTTTTCCCATACGTCTGAATTTAGTTTCTCTAAAAGCTCCTGAGCAGCCTTGCTCAAACAAGGTCAACGAAGGGACAATGGCATCAGATCATCTATTACATAACAATTCCAGTTAAGCGGTGGAAGCAAGGCATTTTTCTGACAGGCAGGCAGGCCCACTGAGGCCAAGTTCACCCATTACAAATTACTTTGGCGTTACTTGTGCTTTTCTCCTATTACCTGAGCTCCAGAGTAGGGCTCCATATACCACCTCAACCAACTTCCCTGGATTGCCAAACGTTAAGGAATAAAGGAACAAATGCCATAAGCAGCTGGTGGGGGTTGGGGGTGAGGTGAGAGAGCTGTTACCACCCATTTTATAGCTAAGAGAAACAGCAGCCTTTCCCCAGTGGTCTGTGCTGGTGCCTTTATGGAATCAGGCAAACTGATCCAGCAGGAAGAGAGTCACCTGCTGAGCCTTGACATGAATTATTAAATCAAACCATTGAAGCCTTGACAGAGGCAGGAAAAAAAATTCTACCTTTTCCTAAAGCTTTCTTTTCTAACAATATAGCATTTTTGGGAAAAAGAGAACAAGAAGAAATTTTGTCCTATAGTGATAGTGGCATAAAGGACTGCAACCTATTTAAGTAACTTGCACACAGACTGTGTTCTAAATCATTCTAAGTCCAAACTCAAGTTCTGGGGTCTGGAACACATGTTCCCATAGATATAACACTATAAAGGACAAACAGGTTACAAAAGCGTCTACAGTGGTCTATTTAACTTGGTTGCCCAACACCACAAGGAGCCAGTCCTCCCGATGACAACCTAGTTCCAGCCAGCTGCCCAAGCCCAGAAGCCGGGAAGGCATCCTCAGCATCGGTCTCCTGTCCTCAGGCCCCGTCTCTACAATCTATGTCTGAGAACAGAAAGTATTTCCTAACAGAGTAATTTTCACTTAAAACTCCATGAGCTTTGAGAAGCATCTCCCCGATTCTGCACAGAATATAGTTATGACTGTATGACATGCTCCGAAGAACAAAGCACTGATTGGCCTCCAGGCAGCTTCTGTGCATGAGTGACCCTGGATGGCAGTGTCAGCTGAACTGTGGGCACTTTCTAGTCATGGAGACCTCAGCAACTGAGACCAGAAGATGAAGACAACACCATGGCTGTTCATAATATGAGACATGCTCTGCCTCCCACAAGGTGCCAAGAAATAACTTGAGAGGAATTTTGTAAACGAATGGACAGTCTGCAGTAGTATGTAGGGATAAGTAGTATGTATGCCAGGAATCGACAGATTAAAATAAGAATGCAACGAATAAGTACAGTAGCCCACATCAATGGGCACTATTGGTTGCTTACCCAGCATCTATTCTCCACTTGTCACTTCCCAACAACTTATTTTAAGTATCCACCTCCTTGGCCCCTCTACTCACAGACATATAGAAGAAGTGGAGCTGATCTCATCCCCAACACTATTGGTGGACCCTAATTAATCTAAGCCAATCAGTGCACAGCATTCTTAGTGTGGTTATTGCTCTCCATGATGTAAGGGGCCTTATCAGATTGGAAGAAGGGACTTATAGCTCATGGCTGAGGTGCCTCACTTTCTTCTGTTCATCCATTTGTGTTTAGCAACCATCTGGTGACCATTTGGTGGAATCTGTCTGAGAAAGAAGCCAAGAAAAATGGCGGAGCTGAAAGATGAGATAAACTAAATCCTCTGTGATGTTCCTGATTCACCGCGTTAATGACCCTTAAAGGCCACACTTTCTCAAGAGCAGATTACTAGTTTCCTTGTGTTTTAGCACATTTAAGTAAGAATCTGTATTACAGCTGAAAATGTTCTATCTATTAAAGTGATAAAACTCCAGTGAAACATTGAAAGTATAAAACCTTGGGTAGGGGGGAGTGGGAGATAAAGATGTAATACATAGGGATGTGCTTTGAATGTTAGAAAGGGAAGTGCCTTACATACTTCTAGCGTTTTCTCCCTGAATGGATACTGATACATTAAAATAAAAATTCTTTAGAATGTAAGTCTTCAATTTGCTATAAATCTAAAATACAAAATGCAAATGCTCATAAAACTAAATTACAGAGTGTAAGTCTTCAATTTGCTCTAAATGGTTCAGGAACCCCATTTTCCTGAACCAAGATACCTTATTATTTAACTCATTTACTGAGCCACTGCTCAGTATATAAGAGCAAGCAAAACTAAAAACTTGCCTTTAAGGCTAAAACTCGGTGGGAGTTGGGGAGAGATAATTAATCCTCTCTATTTATAAATGTAAACATCTAATGTTTAAAGTGGTGCTCCCAAAGCATGGATGATTTGTTTAATAGTAAGTCTGAAAGAACTTCCGAGAAATGGTTGGAAATAATGAGAAGAAAAAGTTTCTTGGCTGTCTTTCAAGATGGTCAGAAGAATGATCACAGAGGAAGAAAAATAAAGTGTTCAATATCTCCCAGCAGGTCAGCTGGTCATGTCAACGACCCTCCTTCCCATCTGCTTTTTTGTCTCTAAAACGATCCCATGAGCATCATAATCATTTTCATAAGTGTTTAAAGTTTCTCAGATAGGAAAGCTCATACTCATAAAAAACATAAATATAGAAAACTTTGAAAATTTATTTTGTGTCTAAGGAACACATAGTTGAGGCTAGTCTCTAGGTGTACAAAGTGGTAGAACAGTTCATTGAGCTCCAAAGGAAGAAAGCCCTATATTCCCCATGAGAAACTAGCATTTTTCTATTCTCTGCTCAGGCTCTCTCAACTCCACACCTACAGGCAGAACCAATTTAAACATGGAGCATGTTCCAAAAGACTCCTGGTAAGTGTATTTTTTTATTTCTACAGGAAAATGTGCTCCAGGTTCTAATGGTATATACAGGGTGAGGCAAAAGTAGGTTTACAGTTGTTTATATGAAAAATAGCATAATTACTAATACAAGAATAAACTGTTTTGCATACTCACAACTATAGACCTACCTTTGCCCCACCCTGTATGGTTCCCACCTCTGTCCAAAAAACCTTTTTAACCCATAATGATCCTCAAATGTGGGATCTACCCGAGCTTATCAGGGTTATAATGGACGAATATATGTCTAAGATAACAGGGGGGAACCCTGATGGGGAAGATGCATTTTTGAAAGGAGGGACAGGCAAAGATTTCCTTATCCTCTTTCTCCTCTCCTTCAACCTAGCACATTGTCACATTGGGATGGAGGACGGAGTAGGACGTTCCCAATATGTATATTTCTCCTTTCTACAGCTGGCTCTTCTGAATTTTCCCTCCTTCCTCCTTTCCCTAAGAGGCGCAAACTGGCCATCATTCTCATGGTCTCCTCTCAGGATACGAGGCCCTATCAACATTGTTCATTTCAAAGCCTTCCGCCTAAGCTCTTGTCACAAAATACAGTGGGGCCTTGACTTACGAGTTTAATTCATTCCGTGACAGAGCTCGTAACTCAAATTACTCGTATGTCAAATCAAAAAGTGAACGAGTGAGACACGTGATGCTGGGCTGATGTTGTGGCGTTCACTGTGACGTTTGCTGCACCCACTAGCGGTGGGGTATCTGAAGCTGGCCCGTAACCCGAATTTTAGCTCGCAACTCAAAGCAAAAAATCGGCCGAGAGACAGTTCGTATCTCGAAAAACTCGTTAGTCGGGACACTCGTAAGTCAAGGCCCCACTGTATATAAGAATGCATGGGTCTTCGAGTATCAAAATTAAAACTGGGCTAAACTGGAAAACAAACAGACTTGAAAGTGCGATGCCATTGTCTTCTCTCATTGCTCTGATGTGCCCATGAGACTCTCCTGGATCCCCCTCTGTGTCTGGATTACTACCATGTGATAGCTCATGTGAGCACCTCTAGAGTCCAAAATCAAGATACATCACATAATACGAATGGCTTGTGCCTCATTCTCTAGTTGTGGGAGGTTCTCTAGGAGATGAGGTTTGTCCACAGATTTTGGAATTTCAATTGTCTGTGGGAACCACGGGGAAGAATGTTGGTCACGGGAACTGGCCTCCCAGTGACCCACTGCGTCTCTGGTCCAGTTTGGATTAATAAGCTGTATTTGCTGGAGGACTTCCCATGCACAGCTTTATGTTTAATGAGGGGAAAATACACTCCGAAATACTTTTCAATGAACTTCTGGAGAACAACCCTGGCTTAAACTGCAGATGGCCCGCACACACGCACGCTGTGCATACACACGGTTCTACTGACGGCATTCTTACCGGTTCCCAGTCTTTCCCTACAGAATCCTAGTCTTGAATGTTCCAATGTTCTCCAAAAATTCAACATTTTCTCTTGAAAGGGCATTTTGCTAAGAGAGAGATCTTTCTAGATCCCAGTGGCGGAGTATGTGAGCCAGCCTGCACCTCTGCGCCCTCTGAGGCTTTATCTAGCATCTTCTCACAGGCAGACGAGTGAGGCTGAGGGCACAGGGTGAAGAATTCAGTCACCGAGCCAGGCATTCCACGGGGGGACACCTTCCCAGAGCTGGCAGAGGGTGTGGCTTCCAACTCTTCACTCTGTCCTGGACCCCAAGAAGGAGAATGCCTTTCCCCAAAGGATCTCGCCCAGTTCAGTTTCACAGCTCTGAACCTGGCAGGCCAAGGACACCTCTGTTTTCCTTAGATACATATTTCAACAAAATTACATTTCCTATGTAGGCAAAATATTGCCACAATTAGTCACATTGTTTAGGAACAGACTAAATGCAAGTGCACTTAAATGTGATTTTTGGATGGGACACACAGGTTGGCCTGTGAAACTTACCTACAACTTGTTTCAAATGATTTGTCTTTCGCCAACCCTTATATTGTTTAAAGAGGGTGCCCCCAAACCTCCAGTGAAGATCAGAAGTAAAGCATGGAGTTTTAAAAACCGGCTCTGAATATGCAGTCATTAAGTAAAGGGGGGAAAGCCCATAATTAGCCAAATGACCCCTTTGGTTTAAAAGTGCCACCACATCGTTATCTCCACACGAGACCTCTTCTGGCTCTTCCTCGGGCTTATTTTTTTTTTTTTTTTTTTGGTTTTATAATGTATATTGAGATATGATAACTTCTATACATTATAATGTCATACAGCATTGGAATCCTTTGTGCATTTAAATTTTTTATATTTTTCACTTTCAATTATTTATTTAGCTTTTTATCATTCATATTTTAACCTATTGAAATGTAAATGAAATACACTAAATAGCACTTATTTGAAGTGTACAATTTGATCAGTTCTGACATATGTGTATACCTATGAAACCGTCACCACAATCAAGACAGCAAATGTCCATATCACCCTTTAAAGCAGCGGTTCTCAGCCTGTAGGTCGCGACCCCTTTGGGGGTTGAACGACCCTTTCACAGGGGTCGCCTAAGACCATCGGAAAACACACATATAATTACATATTGTTTTTGTGATTAATCACTATGTTTTAATTATGTTCAATTTGTAACAATGAAAATACATCCTGCATATCAGATATTTACATTACGATTCATAATAGTAGCAAAATTACAGTTATGAAGTAGCAACAAAAATAATTTTATGGTTGGGGGTCACCACAACATGAGGAACTGTATTAAAGGGTCGCAGCATTAGGAAGGTTGAGAATCACTGCTTTAAAGTTTCCTTGTGCTTCTTTGTAACCATCACTCCTGCCCTCCTACCTCTCTAGGTAACCACTGATCTGCTTTCTGTCATTACAGACTAGTTTGTGCTTTCTAGAATTTTATGTAAATACAATCATATAGTGTACGTTCTTTACCTTTAGCTAATGATTTTGATATTCTTCGATGTGGTGCATGTATCAAGGGTATGTTCTTTTTTATTGCTGAGTAGTATGTACGTCATATGCATATACCACAACTTTTTCATCCATCCACCTCATGATGGAAATTTGTTTTTTTCTCCTCAGAGTGGAATAGCTGGAACACATAGTAGGTATATGTTTAGTTTTTCTTTTTTTTTTAGTGTAAATCAAATTTTATTAATTTTTTCCATGCAATAAACATTAATATTTCAAGAAAAACTATTTTAAGTATAATGTTACATGCTGTTTAGTTTTTAAAGTAACTGCCAAACTTTTTTAAAGTGGTTGTACCAGTTTCCTTTCCACCACCATTGTATGAGAGTTCTAGTTACTTCACATCCTTGTTATGCCCAGATTTCAAGATTCCCAAGAAGCCACCAGGGAGCCAGCCAGTCCGATGCAAAAGCAAAGAGTCTTTTATTTTAAGCCCCTCGGGCTTATTTTACAGGACCATTCTGCCCATCAGACTCGCCCAAAGGAAAACCCGCGGGGGCGAGGGAAGAACAAGTTATCTGGGCTGAAGAGGCACAGAAGGAAAATGAAAATCCACCCAAGGACAGATTTAAGCCTGGAAAATAATAAAGAAATTGAAGACAACCAGCATATTTCCCAATTTGAAGTTACACCAAGAAAAGCGCATGATGTGTTTTAAGATTTCCCAGGGTTTTAAAAAAAAGACAGTTTTACCAGCAACATTGGACAGTAAACTTTCTTGGAATTTTAAATTTTACTCTGCAATATTTTTCACATTCAAACTCTGAACAAAGAAATGTGGGCGAATGCTAGAGAGAGGCGCCTATCTGTGAACGAACTCTACTTAAATCCAACTAAGTTCATGGACTGTTTACAAGTGTAGTGAAATTTCTTAATTTTGAGTCAAAAGAGTTTGTGAATAGTTACTACAGGCGCCAGGCTATGGACCACTTATGACCTGGTCCTGCCTCTACATTCCTTTAGCCCATTAGAGCGGGATTAACAGCTCTCAAGGAGGCATTTCACCGAGAAGCATTTTCAAGATCACAAAGCAGTGTCGAGAGGCACCGCATAATTAAAATTGCTAAATGAATTGTTCAGGGGGAACTGATACAGCAGCTTGGAGGAGGGGCAGATAAAATCAGGCTGGAGTAATTTAAAAAGGAGGAGAAATTTGAACTGCATTTAAAAGGACAGATAAGGTCTAGATAATAGCATTACTGCCACTGCCCTCTCGCTCTGTCTGAGAGCCTGCCAAGGGCCGGCCCTCCCTGCAGCGGGCATTGCCCACGTCCTCTCCAGGTCCGCAATCCGCTGGAGGGAGGTAACTGGCGTGATGTTATAGATGAGGATGGCGAAAACCTGCCGGGGCCTCCCAAGGAGGAGGTGGGCTGAGATCCACACCCAGGACCAGCTGACCCCAGAGCCCACTGTGTTTCTGTCCCACCAACTCCATGAGCAGAGAGAGGTCTGGAAGACACAACATACACTCTTCTGGAACAGCTGATTTAGAGATGGGAAAGAAAAAAGGTTGGAGCACAGGGAGCGAGCACCGACACGCCACGGTGAGTCTTAGACCAGACACCTGACATAATTAGCCCAGCACTTTGGGTGGACCAGGCTGGTGGGCGGAATGAACTGGAAGCTCCAGAGTTCAGGAAAGAGAGAGAGGACCTGGCCCTTCTGCCCCAATATGGCAGCACAGAGGCCTGCATGGAGGGGCTGGGGTAGCACTGCACGCTCCCTGGCAGTGAAGAGCCACTGGATGTGGACTTGCATTTTTTTTTAAAATATATTTTATTGATTTTTTACAGAGAGGAAGGGAGAGGGATAGAGAGTTAGAAACATCGATGAGAGAGAAACATCGATCAGCTGCCTCCTGCACACCTACCACTGGGGATGTGCCCGCAACCCAGGTACATGCCCTTGACCGGAATCGAACCTGGGACCTTTCAGTCCGCAGGCCGACGCTCTATCCACTGAGCCAAACCGGTTTCGGCTGGACTTGCATTTTAAAATTTTTTAGAAGATATTTTTATTGACTTCAGAGAGGAAGGGAGAGGGAGAGAGAGACAGAAACATCAATGAGGAGAGAGAATCATTGATTGGCTGCCTCCCACACGGGACTGAGCCGAGCCCACAACCTAGGCCTGTACCCTGACCAGGAATCGAACTGTGACCTCCTGGTTCATAGGCTCAACCACTGAGCCACACTGGCTAAGCCACTTGGGTATTTGTAACCAGTCATGTTTCAAAAACTACCAATCGTGTGGCCTTGGGCAATGACTTAAACCTCAGAGAGCTTCAGTTTCCCACACGTATACATGTACAGCCCGATTCATGATAATAACTGCACAGGCTAAGAGACTAAGGAGAAGTAGGTAGTATGTAGTTTGTGGTAAAGGCTCAAATGTTCTCTCTCTCTTTTTTCCTTCATAAAAGGTCATGGAGATGGAAGAGAAGAAAAGAGACAGATGGCCAGATAAGTTTAGTGAGATTTGGTGATAAATTAGATATTGGGGGTTGGGGTGGGGAGATAGACGAGAGAAAGATGTCAAATGTGCATTTGAAATGATAAGTCCACATGAAAATATCTTCATTTTTCTCCAACAGGAGTTCAGAAAAAGTGGCAGTCTTAGGAATAAGTGGCCTTAGGGGTGACAGGGAGAACCCTAAATGGAAACACCCAGAAAGAAGTAGATGAGACAGGAAGCCTAGGAAGAAAAGGGAAACCAGAGCAGAACAATTTGGGAATCGCTTGCCTGAGAGCCCAGTTGCTATAATATTCCATGGGGAGGACCTTGTGAAATTGCTAAACTGTTCTTCTTAGAGTGACTAAGCTTTAGAAATCAAAGGAATGTATATGAAGTTACCACATTTTAAGAAACCAGACCCCACATTTTTTAAGACAAAGAATATTAAAGGAAAATAGTCTACTTAATACAGGACTTAAGATCAATTGCAACTCCATGTCTTTCGATTTTAAAGCACAATGATGGCTTTAATGCCCTGCTTCACTCTAAGACTCCTTATCGCAGATGTAATCTCCCTCCAGAACAGGCTCTCCTTATGGCGCAGAAAAGGCTTGGTGTGTAAGGCAATCAGAAAACACAGATGCCAAAGCATGCAGACCTTGAAAAATGCAGCTGAAATGGCAATGGCTGGGATTTAAATGAGACAGAAGGAAGGGGTCAAGACACCCAGACCGGGGTGGGGGGGGCCTGCTGGGGGGAGGAGTGCCGGCTTTATTCCGTCAACATGAATATGGGCCTAGATTACCTAAAGCCGAGGTGGATAATTCTGTTTTGCTGACTTCCTAAGCTTGCCGAATCTGGTCCCATGCTTCCACAGGTTTGTCAAATATTACAACGAATTCTCTGTTCCAGACACTGGATTCATGATCCACTGCTGTTGAAAGCAGGTCTGGGACCGCTGAGCGCATATGACTCTTTTGACACTTTATGTGATGGTCTTTCCATGCCGGTTAGATGGTTGCTGGGCAAGCCCCTGGCTGGTTATCCAGTGGGAGCGCATGGAGCTATTGTGTGGCTCCTCCCACAGGGACAGGTCACAGCACGGCTTCAGCTCATTTATATTGCTTCTAATACTGCAACTAATAAACTGATGCCTGTGTTTGTGCTGGCCACTTCCTCTTTCCCATACTTGGCCTTAAGTCTGCATTTACCAAACTACCTTCCACAGAACAACATAGTAATAAGTAAAAAACAACATAGATTAGCCTGGCTGGCATGGCTCAGTGGTTGAGCTTCGACCTATGAACCAGGAGATCACGGTTCGATTCCCCGTCAGGGCACATGCCTGGTTGCGGGCTCGATCTCCAGTGTGGGGTGTGGAGGATGCAGCCAATCAATGATTCTCTCTCATCATTGATGTTTCTGTCACTCTCTCCCTCTCCCTTCCTCTCTGAAATCAATAAAAATATTTAAAAACACACACACATATAAACAACATAAATTAAAAAAGTAGTAGGCGGGCAGGTTGCTGTGGGGTGGCAGGAGGTATTCCGTGGTTCAATAAGTTTGGGAAACCCTGCGGGTAACACCTCCACATTGAAGACGTAGAGTTCAGGGCAGAACAGTAAAGGCTCGCAGAAAACGAAACTCATTAACGTTGCTTAAATCCCAAGCTTACTTGACCATGAACCCCTTCCCCCCTCCTTGTTTTTGACTGAAGCCTCTGACCATAATTCCACAAAACTGAGGACACAGTGTCCTGGGAGTTCCCTAATGCTCAATGCCAGGAGTGGGAACTGGTTCCTCATTCCAAAGGCCATCCCTTTGGGAGAAAAGAGGCACCTTTTTCTTTAAACTTAGGTCCTTCTCCTCTCAAGCACGGCTGGGGGCCCTCTCATCCCCTTCATCAGATATAAGGAAGGACCTACAGTGAGGAAGTCCTCCTCTTCTGACCCCACCCCCAGGGTGTCTCCCTACACCAGCTAAAAGTATGCAAACTTCCAGGCGATCTTTTAAAAAACATTTAAATTGGGGTAAAATACAATTTACTATCTTAACCATTTTTTGAGTGGACCGTTCAGTAGTGTTAAGCACTTTCACAAAGTTGCACAGTCACGCTCCAGAGCCCTTTAATGGGAGATATGTTTGAATGGAGGAGAGGTGCCCAATACTCAGAGTCAAATCTGCATGTCTGTCTGAATGCCGTTTTATATTTTTGTAACTACTATATTTAGTTATTATAACACTTCACCTTAGATTATAATTTTAAAAAATAATTTTCATGACACCACCATGTCAAGAAATAATCAGGGGATTTTTTTTCCCTGAAGAAGCTGAGGGAAAGCATCGCCATGACTTTTCAAAGATTACACACTGTCTTCCAGCACTGTGCCAGGAATCGCACTGATGGTTCTATTCTTAGCAACGTCTAGCTCAATACAACCACCTATTTATTCACAATGTGAATCATTTATGCTGTAGCCACTGATAATTCTTCTATTAGCTGCCTTCCGACACATCTATCCACCCTAAGTCGGCACTTAGAAGGCCCCGGGAACACAGTGACAAGGTCACCTAGAGGACATGTGGAGGGACCTGTCGATTCCTCCCTAAGCACGTCCTCACCATGTTGTCTGTAAGACGCAGGGGGAATAAGCTGCAGTACTCCCATCCCACAGAGCCTGCGCTGAAAGACTACACACTTTTGAGGTGATGCAGAAGCAGCTACTGGCTGGGGGTGGGTTCAATGTAAAGTCCTCCTGTGCCTGCTCACAAAAAGGCAGTGAGAGTCCTCAGATAGGGATGCAAGGAACGCGAGTGATGCTTACCCTCTAGAGAAGAACACATAGTAGGGCCACAAGGCACCATGACAGCAGTCATAACAAATATCGGGAGAAAACAGATCATTTGTGATCTTTGGCATCTTCACTATAGCACCCCACTTTCCTGTTTCCCCTACTCAGCAGTGTAAGGGGCTTGGCATCTGCGAGCAAGAAGTCAAGATCAGGATGCACCGAGCACCCCAGGGCCTGGTGCGTGCCCTGGAACATTTAGTTGGCATCTTACTTCTCCTCGGGCAGCTCTGTGCCATGTGCTTCTAGCAGTGACTTCTCCCTGACACACTTTCACCAAAGAACCGGGGCAGGTGAAACCCTGATAAGAAGGCACTGAGAGCCAATGCAGGGGCGAGAATATTCAGAAAAAAATTGGGTATATCTGAATGTGCGTGTGTGCGTATATATATTTTTGGTAGTACTTCAAAATGTAGTCTTGAAGCTGAATCTCTCTCTCTCTCTCTCTCTCTCACACATACACACACACACAAGTCATATCAACAGAAGGAAATAATGTATTCCAGTTCCTCTAGGGTCAACAAACTATGCAAAATAGGTTCTGATTTCACAAAAGTTTATGTAAATTAACAAGTATTACTAAATAAGGTTGGTTGATTCTTTCTTATGAGACTTATGTCCTCAGTAGCTGGACAGAGGGCACGTCTCTCCAGAATTCTCTTGCTTTCCCAGCTTAATTTGATGAAGTGGTGCCAGTGACATATCCTGGCTTGCTTTCCCAGAGAGGACAGCTCGTACATACAGTTTGTGGGTAACAGACTGGTAGATTATTATTTTATATTGATGTACTACACATATATTTTTTTGTATACCTCCCCAGGCACTTGCTAGTTTGAGAACTGGAGGTCTGGCAGTTCACTTATGTACCCCAAACAATTTCAGGACACTTTAGAGGTGTCTACCATGACTTTTCTTTGGGGTATGGTGTTTTATCAATTTAATAACATGCAATTTACATTTAAAATAAATAACTTTCTTAGAAATGCAGGCGCATTTTTCCTCCGGGGGAGGGGGGAAGGGTGGGAAGAGGGAGCTTGGGGTGGTTTGAACCAGCCTGAGATCAGGATGGGTGAGGCGAGTCCAGCGGCACCACTAAGCTGGAGAAGGCCGTTAGAAAGAATAGCTTTTGTGCTGCTATTTTAATTTAGTTCTAGAAGACTCAAAAGATTCCTTCAAGCCCAACTGTCTGTTTTGTGAAAGGGTAAACTGAACCTCGAGATGAGGACTCACCAGCACAGCACAGCCTCACCCCTCCAGGCACTGGGCTTGGCGGGCTTGGCCCCTCCGGTGCCAGGTCTCCTCTGCTATTACCACAAACCAGGAGCCTGGAGCCGTGGTGAGCAGAGGAGGCTGGGACAGGAGCACATGACTCTTTCAAATGAGGACATTAGCTCATTCATTCTCTCAGCAAACATTCGAGCTTCTCTTGGCTTTTTCTAGAGTATATGGCAACGAACAAAACATTCAAAGGTCCTGGCCCTCGGGGAGTTTATATTTGAGTGGGTACCGCTTTTGAAGAAGCAGTCCCCCAGGCACGCAACACACTCACTCTAAATCAGCATGTCATTTTCAGGAGATATTCTGCGCACAATTTACATGGTCACTGCAGTTGAAGACTAACAAAAATATTTCCTCCCAAACTAGATCACGGTTTCAGAAGCAAACAAAACCAGACCAGCCGAGGTAATTGAAAATGTTGTATATACAGGAATACAGATGAGCAATTACGGAAGAACTAAATAAAAGTCTCCGCTCTGGCAGCAGCAGGAGGGGGGGGGAGGGGCGGGGGCGGCGGGAGGGGGAGAGGCGCTCCTTCAATGGAGCACACACCACTCAGACAGAAGGATCCTGAGCCCAGTCTTGCTCTCCCTTCCCTTATTTTCTACAGCAAACAGAACATCAATGGGTCTCTCAAGGGAGAAATTTTCTGTTTTATTCCAAGAAAACATAATGAAGTACCACAGCTATCTAAGCTAAGAATAGGTCATCTCTCTTTGTAGCTAGAATCTGGCTGATGAGCACACAAGTGTATAAACTCATTTACAGAAAAGATGATCATTTATGAAAAAGATTACTTCTTTAAAAAAAAAGCATTCAAATGACTGAATCTGGCTTGGCCGGTGTGGCTCAGTAGTTGAGCATTGACCTATGAAAACCAGGAGGTCACGCTTCAATTTCTGGTCAGGGCACATGCCCAGGTTGTGGGTGTGATCCCCAGTGTGGGGCTTGCAGGAGGCAGCCGATCAATGATTCTCTCTCATCATTGATGTTTCTATCTCTCTCTCCCTCTCCCTTCCTCACTGAAATCAATAAAATACATTAAACAAACAAACAACAACAACAAAAATGGCTGAATCTGTCACATATGTAGAGTAAGCCTGACCGTGACCCATGGCATTTTTTGGCTCCTTCTTCCATAAAATAATATTAAAAATTATATTTTATGAGTGCATTGGTATAAAGAAAAATATTGTCCAGGTTGGGTTCATGATGATATATTCACTATTATCATATTTATTTTATCCTGCTTCTAAAAGAAGTTAAAATTAAAACATTTTCGTGGCCACTGAAAGCATCATAGACCCTGGGCACTGTGCCTAATGGATAAGTCAACTCGGAACCACAGGCTCTTAATGTTTTGGACACTCAGCATTATAGTCATACGTTAGGCCGAAATCTTCTGGGACTTTCTTGCCAGTAATGATGATCTACAGTTAGAAAACCATTGTTTTACCAGTTAACAAAACACCAGTGAACTCTGAACTCTGACCCAAGCAAAGTCATCTTTACTCCATTAAAATACCACCTGTCCTTGTAATAACTCTGAGTACTTCAAGAAGAAGAATGCCTTGTATCAAACATTTATGATCCCAACAAGGCATTATTATTTTGCTAGTTAAAGACAACAAAGCTCGAACCCACTGTAAAACTTAGGCTTTTAATTTTGTTTTTATTTTGCGGTTTGTTTAAACAGGAAGACCTGGTGTAAAATGGAAAATATAAACTTGTGCGTAAAAAGTGATAACATTATACCCATCAGACTGAGTTTCTTCATCTGTTCCTATCATCTAGGAAGCATGTGATATGTAATTGAGCAATGTTAGTTCAACATTTCAGGTCTTGACAAATGGCTTATACTGTGGTCAGAGTATGATAAATTAAAGTACTCAGGAAAGAAGCAGAGTAAAATAATTGACTAGACTTAAAAAAAAAAAAAAGGGCATATTCCCTTCCTTCCCTGGCCTTTTATCATCATTGTGGCTTTACAAATACTGCCATCACAAAAGTGCTTGAGAGTTTAAATCTTGAAGAAAAAGAAGTTAAAAAGGACAAGGAGAACTTTTCTTGCTAATGAGAAGCATTTAAACTATTACCTAAAGGCCCATCCAGTGTGGCTCAGTGGTTGAGTGTTGACCTGTGAACCAGGAGGTCACGGTTCAATTCCCGGGCAGGGCATGGACCCCAGTCGGGAGCATGCAGGGGGCAGCTGATCAATGATTCTCTCTCATCATTGATGTTTCTATTTCTGTCTTCCTCTCCTTTCCTCTCTAAAATCAATGAAAATATATATTTTTAAAAGTTACCTAAAGACTGACTCATTAACTAGAAACCCAACAGGAAGAAATGACTCCAAACTGGGTCTTAGTATGGTTTACTCTTCCTGACTTCATTTCATTCTTCATGTATGTATTTTGAAGTATGCATTTTCTTTCCTAATTCATCCTGTACTTAGAATATTTGTTATTCTTTTATAAAATAAGTAAAAGATAGAAACACTGTGCCTACAGTGTCCTTATACAAAAATACCTAGCAAACCTAAACTTTGAGTATATTAATCTTTTAACATGGTTCATACTCAATAGTGAAAACTGAAAACAGCTCACTTTTATAGTGGAATCGGTTCCAGTGTCATCACCCACAGACTCCTGATATCCGTCTTCATCTGCAATGGAAACACAAAAAACAAACTGCTAAAGTGAAAACTTACATATTACTTTCCCACATGGGTGCGAATCAGGCTCATTTTAAGTAGCAAATGGAACATTGGATTAAAAAAAAACAAAAACAAAAAATATCCCAGGGAAATGCCACATATGTTATTAGTCTATAATAGAACAAATGTAATCATCATACAATTTAATTTGAAAACAAACAAAACCTACAGGATATAGTATTAGAAAGTCATTGATATCCAATCTTTGATTTTTCTCCTTCCCTTGAACTGCTCAGAAAATTCAAGAGACTTGAACTTTCAGTAGCACTTAATCACTCAGTTCATGATTTGCCAGAAACCAGGAAGAATTTCCCCAACTTGGAAGAATGAAACCCCAAGTTGCAGAAAGAAAATGGACTATTTCACTCAGTCTCAACCATAGTATCCCCATGTCCAAAATAAAGTCCTCCACAGGATGGAAACAACTTTCTAAGGCCATGGCTACTCTATCCCTGACTTCTCCTCCATGGTTGTATCCCATAATTCCTCTAACTTTACATCATTGCAAAGTAGCTGGGGTTGCTGTTTCTCTGGTCACTATTTTTGAAAAGAAAGAACCACAGACATTTTAATGTTTGAAGACTTTTAAAAGAAAAACAAATGTGCCTAGAAATGTATCATCTGGGTATCTTCATGGAAAAGTTACTCGAAAATATTCCAGTTGCTGAGGGTTAAATCAAAATAAAAAGTTAAGAGTGAAAAAGTGCTCACATTGTAGTTGCACTATTAAAAGCAGGAAAAGGAGGAATAAAGTATGCTAATTGTCCTAACAATAGTTAAAATCAGGTACAAACTTTCAAAAATTTTTGAAAAAAAATGTAATAAAGAACGTTAATAATGCCCCATCTAAGTCTGAAATCCTACACTATATTATCAAAAATAGGGAAATGAGTGGAGGTAGATAGTAAAAATGAGCCAATTTCATTTTCTATATGGGGAGTAAAGAAAATAGCTTGATTTTTAACACTACCTCTTTTTAATTAGAGAGAAAAATAAATGAACTAAACATTTAAACTCAGTTAAGTTGAAAAAACAGCAATACATATAATATAGGAAAGACAGAAATAAAATAAAAGCAGTGGTTTGGCATTCAGATATTTAAAAAGCAGTAGCTGGTTCATTACAGAATGAAATACCTTCTAGACCAGTGATGGCGAACCTATGACACGCGTGTCAGAGGTGACACGTGAACTCATTTTTTTGGTTGATTTTTCTTTGTTAAATGGCATTTAAATATATAACATAAATATCAAAAATATAAATCTTTGTTTTATTATGGTTGCAAATATCAAAAAATTTCTATATGTGACACGGCACCAGAGTTAAGTTAGGGTTTTTCAAAATGCTGACACGCCAAACTCAAAAGGTTCGCCATCACTGTTCTAGACAGATTTCAGGCGAATCTAGTCAAAAATCCAACATGAAACCAGAATTATTACAGGAATATATCACAGACATGAAAGAGATTAAAAAATTAAGAGCATTCTTTCAAAACATCCTTGTAAATAAATTAGAACATTTCAATGGAAATAGTTTTCTAAGGTGGTGTTTAGTTATGAGAACTGAACCCAAAATATACAAGCTGAAAAATTCATGAATGTAGTTTACTTCAAGGATTAGATTATTCCCAACCTATAAAAAGTAGCTTCCAGGATTTGAACAAATGAGGCTCCCCAGTTTGTTTGATGAACCTAGCACAAGCCTAAACACAAAGAGAAAAAAAATGTAAGAGGCTTGTTTGACTTAAATGAGATACAAGGGTACTAAATACAGTGCTCAGACACTCAGTTTCTAGTACAGTAATAGGTCACAATAGATCAACACATACTCATATTTTCAAAGATGCCAAAATGGCATGTGATAGACTCAGCACTAACATCTGATAACCTCTCAGTAACCTAGAAATAGAAAGATCACTTACCATGAGTTTTAGAAAGTTCTAAAACCAATAGACAACATGTTTATTTAAAAAGTCAGAACAAAATAAAAGATGCTCACCCTGCAATAGGGAGAGGAAATGAACAAACTAAATTACCACCATCAGCAGGTGACAAAGTTGAGTACCTAGAAAACTCAAGAGAAACATCTAAAAAATACCCAACTGGAAATAGTAAAGATGCTATCGGATGAAGTGAGAAAGCAATCTGTAAAAAGCAATGTTTTGTTTTTTTGTCCAGTGGCAGCAAAGACCAGTCACAAACAAATGAAAATGGAGACAGTCTAAAAATAGATCATATTGAACAAAATGATGCTTATAATAAAGGATTTATATACAAAACATTTAAGAAAATCTTTAGGATAATGCTTTCCTCATGAGAAATGATGGAAAGTACAAATGTACTTTTACTAAAAGGGGGGAAAGCATCATATAGCTAGGAAATTCAATAGGAACTAAACCAATGAATTTATATTTTTGGTCTATTGAATGTGAGAGCTCATGGCAGGATATCAGCCCAGCAAGAGAGCTTTTCCAATCAGCGATGCTTACTTATAGGTGAATACGTGAGGACCTCAGAGGCTGTTCTATAAAATCAAGATGGGATTTTTTTTTAAACCACATTAAGAATATTTGATTATCCGGCCTGAGGTGCAAAATATATTGCACTAGGACATTAAATAAAAATAGAATTTTATGTAAAATAACCCACCCACTTTTGATGGTTGGGGGAATGTTATAAATATCCATTGATGTTATATTTGTGAAAAGAAAATGCTGACTGCACGTCACCGAATCATGGTAAAATAGGTCATGTTTTATTGCTTTTGGCCAAGGAACAATGCTAAGCTCATAGTCTGGAGTGTATGCAGGGGGATGCTTAAAATAAGTTATATAGGCAAAACACAACTGAAGCGCTTTTGAGTATAAAAATAAATAAAATGTCAGGGTTGGTTCTGTAAAAAGGAGACACAAATCCAATATGTCACCATGTCGTTGTCGCTACAGTGTCTAAAATAAGCTTATTCTTAATTTTAGACAACTGAGTACCGAGAGAGACTAAAAGCTTTGTGTCCCTGACAATAACTACAGACCAATTCTAGCAATTCCAAAATGATTGCTAAGAAACGTTGCCCACAGAAGAGACCAATGTTGCTGTTTACATGTAGGACAAAATAAAAGGCTGGTTAGCTTTGGAGGCCCTCATAACCAGGAACTAAATCAAAGCAGCTGCTGATGGCCTGAATTCGGTGTTGTTTAGACAAATGATTTAAAAGTCATGTCTGATTTTTTAAAAAGCACTTCTACTTATAATATCGATTGTGAAAAAACCCTAAAGTATAAATATCTTACCTAAAATGTCAATTATTTGAAATACAAGAACCCTGAATATTTGTTTATAAGCACAACAATTGTTATCTTTATTTTTTTAAAATATATTTTTATTGATTTCAAAGAGGAAGAGAGAAATAGAAACATCAATGATGAGAGAGAATCATTGATCGGCTGCCTCCTGCCTACCCCACACTGAGGATTGAACCCGCAGCCCAGGCATGTGCTCTGACTGGGAATCGAACTGTGACCTCCTGGTTCATAGGTCGATGCTCAACCACTGAGCCATGCCGGCTGGGCAACAGTTGTTATCTTTATTTCTTGGGTAAAACACATGAAATTCGCAGACAAGACCAAGTGAGGGTGGAAATCCACGTACAGGGCTGTGAGAAATCACAGGACGATAGGCCACTGTAGACTATAATATAGTCAATAGTGACACTGCCCGAGAACATCTCCGAATGTTCCTCCCCGAAGTGTCTACAAGTACTCTTGAAATCAATAACAGAGATGGTCAAGTAGACAAAAACTAGGTGAGTATTTTTGAGGGGATACATAGTTGATCATGTAAATCCAAAAGGAATCTCTGTGTTTGGACTAGAATCTTGATTCTGCCCCATCCATACCTGCCACCCTGGGGCACCACTCCACACCCATCCATTCTGATTTGGGAATACTAGGTAACTTATGACTTTAGGTCCACGGCACCATAAAAACCACGTTCTGGCTTCTATCTGCCCCTTCCTTGAGCTGCCTCATTTCCTATGTAAACCATAAGCAAGTAACAACAGCTAGTGTAATACAAACCTTCTGAAACTGGCTGCTGAAAGTGGGCAGAGCAATATTATCTGTTATTTTAGAAACCCAATGTCCATCTGTCCTCCTTCTGGTAACCATACCAGCGTTTTCCTCTCCCTTTCCCTACTCCCACCCCCTGTGCTCTGAATGATATTCACTAGGCTAAGCCATTCACCATGTTTCACCTCCTGATTACTATGATTGGTTCACAGATAGGCACATGGCTCAAGCCAGACCAATCAGGGCCAATGAAGCCTAATTTGGGGTATATTATTAAAATTACTGGCAAAACCAACCCTTTTCTGTTCCCACCAGACACAAATAAGAGAGGAGGTAGAGGCCAGAGTCCCTGCAGCCATCCTGCAAACACATGGGGCCTGAAATGAGCCAACATAGAGGAATCTCACTCTAATAAATTGTGTGCTTTTGAACCAAAAAATAGACTTACACATGCTCCAATGTGACTTGCTTTTGTCCACTCAATATTATGTTTGTGAGATTCCGCCATGTGTAGTGCAATCATTTGCACTGATAGACAGTGGTTCGTTGCATTTCATTGGATACTTTGTGATATGTTTATATGCTCCACTGTTGAACCTTTAGACTCTATCCATTTCCCCCATGACAACCAATGTTGTACACGGAACTGATTTCATGATTCTACCTTGTATTTACCTGAATTGGAACTGATGGGTTGTTCATCATACACATGTTGAACTTTAATGGCTAGTGCCAACTTTTTTTCAAGAGCAATTGCACCAATTTACAACTCCACCCATAGTATATGAGAGTTCATTTTGCCCCATACTATGGCCAACCTGATACTATAAAATTTCTGCCAAAATCACATTTTCTCAACTCCCATGGCTTTATGACAATATAAATATCATCTCCAAATTATACCTGTTGCTTCTTCTGGACTTTTGGGCTATTTCTGGATTTTTGTCCTGTATACATTTTAGAATTAGCCTAAGAGCGACCAAAAAACATGTTGGAATTTGGTTGGGATTACATTGACTTTATATTTGAAAGAATTGACATGTTTATAAAATGAAATTATCTATGAATATATGTTATCCCCCCTTTCATTTTTAGGTCTTTTAAAAGTATCTTTCAATAAAGTTATTCCATTTTCTACATAAAGGTCTCATAGATTCTTCATTAGATATATTTCTAGGAAACATATTTTTGTTTTTACTAGGCAAGATACCTTTTAAAAAGGTATCCTGCTTTTTCTAGAGAGGCTGTTAACTTTAAAAAAATTATATTTGGAAATATAAAGAAAAGTTGCAAAAATAAGAACACTCTCTTTTCCTAGTTCTTTCTAGTCAAGTTTATTGGTTGTATTAGTCCTTCCCTAGAAACACAGTTCAGAGATGCTATATGAACCCATAATTTTTCAGAGATAAACAAGAAAACCCACCACATTCACAAGAAACTGGTTGATCCAGGCAGAGGAGGAGAGAGAATTTAAGCTATCAAACATTTTAGAATAAGAGTGTCAAACAATCACATGGTTTTTTTTCATTCATGTAGGTAATTATTTAAATATCTCAGACTCGATTCTTATTTATTAATTCAACAAATATTTAGGACCTGCAATGCACAGACACACATTTCTAGTCTCAGAGAGACCTCCAAACACAGACACTCTATAGCTTTTCTTGCAAAGTAAATTTCTACTTCTAACTTGATATCTCTAATTGACCATTTCTTGTTTCAAAGGAAAATCAGTGGGTCTCAACCACTTAAAAAGAAACCCTAGAATTTGGAAGCGGAGACTATGAGGAAGGGATACACATCTTTCAATAGTTAGTATTCATTTAACCAGTAAAAATACTAGTTTTACCCATAATTTGATTAAATTACATAGTGAATGCCTGATATGCGCCCGGCGCTATGCCAGGCACGGGGTTACAGAGTGAGTAAACCATGGTGTCTCTGGGGTGTGCATCTCATGTTACAGAATGAATGTGTTCTTGGAAAAACTACATAATCAGCAATTTCTAATAAGATGAATTGTTTTCAGTGGCGTTTTAACAGATATATTAGGAACAATCTGTCACAGTGAAGGTTCTACCCACTCAATCCTGATGTTATATCGGGCTTGCTCATCTCATCAGGCACAGAATAAAATGGGTGATATGAGATGAGTTCTTAAGAGAATTTCAAGTTTTAGTTTGTATCAATCCCTGGGTTCCACAGGATCACACACCAATACTAGGTAGAACTGATGAAAGTTCTTTATACATTATTAAGACATATTAGGCTGATCCTGGATGCTCCCCAAATCTAGCTGTGGATTTTTGAAAAAGGAAACCCAAAGCAGATAGACCACAAAAACAGTGCCACCAGGATTTGATGGCCCAGACCTTAGAATTTGCCATTCCCTGTTTATTTTCAAAGAGCCTACCAGTTGTCATAATTACTTGACAAAGTATTGTTAGTTCTAATAATTAGAGATTAGGAGGTCCTGTAGGCGACTCCTTCCTTTTATTCCCCTGTATGTCCCTCTCTTTTTCATTCTGAAAAATAAATAAATAAATAAATAAAAGCAAAGTGGGCCTCTGAATAAGAAAAGCTGGCCCAATAGAACTCGGCATTCCAACACCATTTTCCTTTAGTTTTCAATATTGGAGATGCACCGGACAAAAACGTGCAGTGGTGAAAGCTTTTTGAATGAACGATGCACATTCAAGTGCCATTAAAGGCACTAGAATTACAAAGAAAAACATCAGGCCTCTGCCCAAGACAGCAGCCTTTGAAGGAAGGCATCCCAGGGAACAGACTGGTTGTCGGCTAGATTACAAGGGCCATGATAGACTTACCAACACTTTCCTAACTCACTTTCCTATCACTTGAGCAACCTGTGCTACTCCCCAAATGCCTGGCCTGCATCCAACACCAGAGCACCAAGGATGCACCAGGTATAGGTGCTGAGGACCCGCAGAGACGGGGACTGACACAGTCCTTGCCCTTAGGGAACCTGCAGCCAGGGGGAGGGGGGAGGGAGGGTCACAGATTTAGCGGGCAACAATGCCCAGAGGCAGCGCCAGTGACACAGTGTGCTCTAGAAATCGTAAAAAGAACACAACTCTAATATTAACACTGGGGGCTTAGTAGCACACCGGTGGAGGAATATTATGGGTAAGGTGAGACTTTCCAAAGATCCTCAGGTCCAGATATAAATAAGAGAAGAAGGGTGACTATGAAAATTAAGGTTTCAGCTTGGCGGGCATGGCTCAGTGGTTGAGCGTTGACCTATGAACCAGGAGGTCACGGTTCAATTTCCGGTCAGGGTCACATGCCTCGGTTGTGGGCTCCATCCCCAATGTGGGGCATGCAGCCGATCAATGATTCTCTCTCTCTCATCAGTGATGTTTCTATCTCTCTTCCCTCTCCCTTACTCTCTGAAATCAATAAAATATATTTTTTAAAATTAAGGTTTTAGCAAATTCTGTACTTCATAATACAGAGGGAGCCCAAGAATGGACCAACATTTCTAAGCAGAAAAATTTCATAAGCAACATCTCTTCTAGATTAAAGTCCAAGAGCTTCTTTTAACCTAGATTTAATAACAAGAAGGCATTCAGATGTTAGCAAGCAGCAAAAGTGAACATTTATTAATAAAGTGAAACCGCCTAGAAATGAACAGAATTCGGATGGCTGTGGTTTTCTAAGTTGGAATGTCTCTTAAATACGACAGATTTTAGCAAAGCGAAACAGAAGATACCATGTTTCTTCTGCTAGCTCTTTAATAATGCAATGTTTTGAGAGATAGCTTTAGAAATCTGAACTTGTGATTGCCTGTTTATTTAACAGCCAAGTACTAATTTTTTTTTAAAAAAACTAGGCTTCTGTCAAAAAACCCCCACTACTTTTATTCAGGCGACATATGGAAAAAACTGTTACATCACTTTAGCATGTTATACTTAGAAAGGTAATTTCCTTACACTGAAGGCCTTTATTTTTTAACCTTTCCACATCAGTCAGGGACCACAGGCTATGACATATATGACATCAGTTTTTAAAAACCGAAGCACCAAATATATCACAGAGCTTTTATTTAACATCCATCCTGAGTATATTTCATTGAGCTTTCAGGTTGGGGGAGGGGGAGGAAGGCAACAAAAATGTGAAGGGCAGACTCCCAATAAAACATCGGACAGCTTTTCCAGAACACTGATTTATTCATCTGCACGCTCCTCACCCTCACAGCCACTACTGCTTCCTGGAAATCTTTGGTTTTGCTAATGCGGTCTGTTTTTAGTTCTGAAAAGAGGGGAAATGCTAAAATTGAGTTTTGTAGCCCATGAGGGAAATAGAAGGGTGATAACTGTCATTTTCAATCTGTCCTGGAGAAAGCAATTTTTCTTTGTATTAAATGTGTCATTAGCATGTGTAGCTGTGCTTGCACATTTATTTTTCTGATTTAAAGGGTTCAAACTGAATGTGAATGCCCCTTTAAAAAATAGCTCAGGGAGTCGGAACTCACTCTTTCCTGCAAAATGTTTTCCGTTTCCTTCACAGAAAACGACTAGACTTTTCTTCAATCTACCTGGTAAGTTTAGATGATCTTTAATATGGTTTATTTATTTAATAATTAATTTTCTTTAGAATAAATCTGTGTGGTTTCTAACAACATGAGCAGATTACTGTTTCTTTGGTTTCTGTTAATGTGCATTTAAAAAATATATATTTTTATTGATTTCAGAGAGGAAGGGAAAGGGAAAGAGAGATAAAAACATCAATGATGAGAGAGAATCATTGGTCGGCTGCCTTGGCTGCCTCCTGCACATCCCCTGCTGGGGATTGAACTGGCAACCCGGGTATGTACCCTTGACTGGAATCGAACCCAGGTCCCTTCAGTCCACAAGCTGACACTCTATCCACTGAGCCAAACCGGATAAGACTATGTGCATTTTTTTTTTTAAGCCCAGATACTTGGGTATAAAACCCAGAACAAAGGGTGGGACTTTTATAGTACACAGTTATGCCAGAGAGATCACACTGCCACGGCTTTCACTATGAAACAAACACAGTCCCCAGGAAAAAACGGAAACACAACACCTACTGCCATAAAACGAGAATTGCACTCTCAATCGTAATGTTCAGCAAGCACGGAGATTTAGCATCCGTGTCCCCTTAGCCCACATGTGGCTGCATCTCTTTTGTGCACGGCGGCGAGCCCAAGGCTTAGCACATGGTGGCTGCTCACAAATGACTGTTCAATGAGTAACTGAGTGCAGTGTGCTCACTGGGTAGGTTTCCTAAAGCACTTGGAGTGCGGGTGAATTTCCCGCCAAAATATAAGATGGCTCTGTCTTTTGGTTTTGTTCCATCCACCAAAAGGGTGGATTACAAACAAATATTTGGTAATACGCAGTTACAATCGGCCCGAGTTTACACGTTTCCCGCACTCCACCGCAAATCTATATGAACCGAGTTAAAGACGGCTCCCGCGGAGTACGCGCAATTCACGCGAGCCGACTTAACTCGTTTCCCGCACTCCAAGTGCTAAGCAGAGTTTTAAATGGAAGAGACCAGGTGAGATATAAATATCCACAGGAAAGATCTTCCAGAGAAGAAGGGGTTGAAAATACCAGACTATGGGAAAATCATCAAAAGCAGCCCTGAAAAAGACAGAAGGAACTGGGGCCCAGGGTCCAGCACCCAGCGTTCAGTAAGTTCTGGACACTTGCACTGATTCAACAAGGGGCAGGCAGGTGATAGTTATTAGACGTGATGACAGGCAGCGGCCAGTGTTCTTGGGTGATTTCTATTTTCTCTGGGAAGTGAATGACAAGACCATCTTGTGAATGTGGTGGGCAGGAATGTGTCGTTGGGAAGATTAGGGACGAGTAGAAAAATGTCATCTGGGAGAGCCAGGCCTGGGCCGACTAGAGAACAATAGTAAGTCTGCCAATATCATGTTCTGGTCCATCGGCACCAGGTGATAGAGCCTTAGGTTGGCCATTGGCCTGGGCATGTGCTTAGCACAGAGCAGGTAGGACAGGTGGATGGTATCAGAGGAAAAGCCTTGGTTTTAGAATCAGGAGACTTGGGTCCGAGCCCAAGCTCTGCTAGAAACGAGTTGTCTGACTTGGAGGAACCTCTTCTCTTCAGGCCTTAGGTTCTGCCGTTTGTCAAATGGCAGCATTGCATCCGAATCTCCAACGTGCCCTCTAGCTCTAAAAGAGGCGAGTCATCCTAAAATACCCAGTAAACTAGTCTAATGGCAGCGCAATTCACACAGAATAAAACCTTAGGATTGGACAGGAGCTAGAACTGCCTCAGTCCCTGGCTTCAGGAGTTTCTGACAGGGTCTGCCTCCAACCCTACTTCCATCTGGTCATCCACCCGATCAACATGATCATGTGACCGCTTTGCTTCAGTCCTTTAGAAGGTGCCCCACTGCTGTCAAGAGGAACCCGCACTCCTCAGCCGAGCCCAGAAAACCCTCCCTCATGGGTTCCTGCTTCCCTCACTGCTTCACTGAAATGTTAACTTGCAAAATTCTTTTTTTTTTTTTAAAAAAAGAGATTTCTCTATTTAAGCATAAGTGTTTAAAATACGGTGTTCTAGGCCCCTAAACATGCCTGTCATAGGGATTTGGTCCAAGCACTTCTTAGTAGCAAAGGTGAGAATTTTGTGGCCGAGTTAAAATATACTAAAGTGAATTCCTTTCACTTTCCAAGGGGAGAACAATATAAATTAAGGCCTTCTCAAAAGAAATGGGCTTTCCAGAGGAAGTGAAGAAAGAATACGAATAACATCACCCCATTCAGAAAAAGGAGATTCGATGATGTTTACACAAGTGGTTCTCACTCTTTAAACTTAAGTTGAAAGATATTTTAAAAGTTGTATGTAAAGCAGTAATTTACTGAAGCCAACCGCAAAGAAATTTCAGGAATGTATCCAGGTTCTATAATTCTGCTCCCCACTACATAAAGAGAATTTTAATAGTTTCTACTTTGGTCATCTATTGACTAATGGTTACTTAGAAGAATTTTGGGAAATAAAATAACTTGGAAAAATTAAGTTTCAATCCAATTAAGTTTCAGGTAAGAGACAGAAATGTAAGCCGCTAACCACTGATTAGCCATTTTTACCCACGAGGTACCTGGCGTCACCCGGTTACTAGAACTCCCCACCTTCTCCCTCCCATGCCTAGGAATTTTCTTGTCATCTTGATACTCTTGTTTGCCTTCATCTTAGGCATCCTACTCTAGCTGTGGTGACCCTCAGCAAGACAGAGGGGGGGGGCAATGACAAGAAAGGTTCAAGCAAGGGTCAATGAATGTTAAGAGAGAGGGGAGACTCCCTCTGGCTGAGGGGGGGTCCCAAACTTTCTGTGTAAATGGGGTAGAGGGAGGGCACTCAGAGAGTTGGGAGATGGAAAGGAAGGTGTTAAAATCAGTGGGAGAGCATAGAAAGTAGACAAGACACAATTGTTCCAAGGAAGCAAGACAGGTGACTTACTTGGAGCTGGGGTTTTGGTGGAAAACAGTAATACTACATTCTATCTAAAAATTAAAGAAGCATTTGATTCTGGAAAAGGAAAATTCTAAGCAATCCAAGAAGATCATCTGTCAAGATCCTCCTTGTCAAGAACAATACTTTCTTGGGTGGGGAGTGGTAGAAGAAGGTAAAGGAGGGATACATGGTGATGGAAGGAGACTTAACTTGGGTTGGTAAACACACAATATAATACACAGATGCTACACTGTTGAATTGAATACCTGAAACCTGTATAATTTTATTAACTAATGTCACCCCCAATAAGTTTAATATAAAAAAACAATACTTTCTTAAGGTCTGAAATAATAGTCATAGATATTCACATTCCCTTCGTGAAAAAAAAAAAGAACAAGAATGGGAAATTTCTCAGATTATTAAACAAATCGAAATGAAGACATTGGGAAAATCTTAAAGCAGCGAAATTCAGTGACCAGGATGGAATTTCTCTCCCTTTGTATTAATCCTAGTACATGGCTTCACAGTGTATAATATTGGCAGACTGGCTTTTGATTTTTAGGAACAATTTATAGACAAAACAAACGTTCATAGTTTCACTGTAACAATAAATATAACAAAAGTATTAAAGCATGATACTGTAAAATTTATAATTTAACACACACACACACACACACACACACACACACACACGGGAAGATCTTAGGTTGGGGCCAATCCCCTTGAGACCCAGGGGTTTCCCGGACGTGGGACTTTCAGTGCTAAAACTGGGAAAGTCCTGGGCAAACCAGGCCTCGTCACAGGGAAGAAGAGACCAGTGAAGGAGGCTAATGCCCTCGTTTTGCAGAGCAGAGGTTCCGCAGATACTTTAGGAAAGAAACACGCTGGTGACGATCAACATTAACATAGCAAGCATTAGTAGGGGCTCCACTTTAAGAATGAGGTTTCATGTTTGAGTTCATCTCACTCAGAACCATATAGATTCTTAAAGCAATCCATTCCTTTAGGGTAGAATAAATCAACCCTTATTCATGAGGCATCTAACTCCCAACAAAGAGACTGTCTCAAAATGAGTTCAACCTAAGGCTCCAAACATGGGAAGCTAACTAAAAATGACAAAGCAAGGGATTTCTTATCGAAACTCTGATTTGAAAGCAAGATTATCAACAAAATCAAGGACAGGAAGGTCTGTTCCCTTGTCCAGGGGCAATGTCTGTTCTCTTGTGAAGAATGGATGGTCACAGGAAAGGACAGGAGGAAGTGCTCAGTGAACCAAAACACAGACCGACGGGGCCAAGTTAACCACATACAGGCCATTGGATGCTGCACCGGGTAAACCAGGGTGGCCTTGTCCCTGCACAAAGCTGCTCAAGGACACGTTGCTTCCTCTCTGTTTGTGTGACTATTTACATATAGTATATATTAGATATGCAACATAACATGCATAATATATACTAATTTATAATAGAATACATTATATATGATTTTATACAGTTACATATTCTAAATAGAAATCATTATTTATATTAAGTAATATTATATATAGATGTTGTATATATTGCACTAATATTGTTTTAAAAGCAATGAATGACATAGCGTGATCTGGCTGTTTGATGCTAAAATCATTACTCATATAAAAAATTCAAAATAGGGCTTCTTTTCAGGAGCATGACCACTTTGAAGTTTGTCTAATGACCCTGAAGAGGGATTCATAGCTATAAATACATGGTTTTTTTCAACAAAAACTTTTGGCTTTAAAGAGAACTGAAATGTCAGGTATGCTGATCCACAATTATTATCACAGGAAGCCATTAACTTATCTACAAATGATAACACAACCCTGAAAGATAATAACTGTTTCATTCCTTCCAGCTTAAGAATGCCCTCTGTTAGTACCCAAAATTTAAAGCAGAGAAAGCCCACAGCCCTGCCTTTGGTAAATCTCTAGCTACCGAGATCCACTCTGAGTGCTGTTCAGAGCACGGAACTAGGGCCCTTGTACATTCCGCCACTTGGCAGGTGTCTGCCATATCACTGCACACCTGTCAAGTTTCCTCATTCATGATATACTTGACATTTTGAAATATACCTGCTTCAGGATGTAGCTTCTAGTTAACATGAACATTAAGAGAGGCTAAGTTTACTTATGTTCCCTGTAAAGCTGTTAAATCAATTGTATACTTAAAAATTCCAAGTCTAGAAACTGAACAAATCCCCAAATATCACAGTCATAACTTACTGGATATGGATATGATGACGAGTAATATGTTTGAACCCAGGAAAGGAATTTTAAAATGTAGCTCCCGAGACGCTGAGAGGTTGGTCCAACAAGTGAAAGTGACTGAGGTTAGAAACATTGAAAAGGACATTAGACCAACACAGACACGTTTCCCGGTTCTTCAGAACTACGAACGACACCTGGTTGACCCCCAAATCCCAAAAGAAAGAACAACACAAGTCTGATTCCTCTACAATGTCCATCCATAGCTTTCCTATTTTTTATGTTAATTACAAGACTCCTAAAATTCACATTCAATTATTTCAGGGCATTGAAAACATTTCAATGTCATTTATTAAAAGCAAAATTTGCAGTACACAAGTCTCCACAACTCTCCCAAACAAAACTTTTAAAAAAGTAGTAAAGCTACAGTTGACTTGCTCTCCAGGAAACGAATTGAAATGTGCTGGGTAAGTTAGTGAAACCCGGTCACACACTGTGTGAAGATTCAAAGTATCCTGTCCTAAGCCCTTTCTGGGCAGGAACTGTATGTGCCTATATTTTCATTTCCTTCAGTTCCCAGTGACAGCTCTATTGAATATTCAAATTAAACAGGATTGAGAACTAATAATTTTTCCAGGGGAAGAGTCACTCAACTACTTTAAAACTTGGGTTGTTTTCTGTCTCTGCATCCAAAAATAAAATAAAAAGCCTCCCAACTCTTTTTGGAAGGATAACATCCTAAAAATTCCTACCACCCTATCCTGCAGTCAGTTACAAACCACAGAAGCCGTAATTCTCAGGCCAAGATGCTGGTGTTTGTAATAATGCAAAAGCACACAAATGATGATGTACCTCCAAGCATTCACTGTAGTCTCTACAAAATAAAGATTTATACTCAATCGTTTCATTACTTCATTACTTTAATGGCTTTCTCCCAGAATTAAGTCTGGAGTCTAGAATGGAGAGTTAAATTTTTCCTCATGTCTGAATTTAAGCCATTTGATCTAGTGATGGAGAAATTGATTTATCCTTTCGGTTAAAATGTTTAAAATGCTTATTTCTATTCACGTTATTTAAAAAAGGAAGAAGAAGAAGAAAGCTTTATTCCAGAGCTAAGTTTTAGGTCTCAATGCATTTTTCTGGTCAGCCCTGAATGTGGTTCAATTACACAAGTCAACATGGCAATAGATAATTACTCCGGGCATACTATGTGCCTTTGAGCTTCCCATCTTTTTTCTCGCAACTACTATTTAAAAGTCCATCAATTCCATCACAGGTTCCTAGACTGCCCTAGGCTGTACACTTTCCTTCACTACAAAAATCCTTTCCCTATTTATTATTCTCTACCACTCATGTGGTCACTTGATCACACACTTTGTTTTCATTTAACAGGCATGTTGACCTTTCCTCCTAAACCAAACTAAAAGCGAGTCTGAGAGTCAGATAGTCTCTCTCATGCCTCCCAGTGACTCATGGCATTCAGCACAGAGGTGGTGCCCACACAGCGCCCAGCATAGAGTAGGTTCTCACGTGCTTCAGAAAGGGCGAGTACATGCTGTGGCCATCAGCTTGCACTTAGCACAGTCCTCTATTCTCAGAAAGGAGAAATAACAAGCTCTGATTTTTTAAAAATGTTTTTTGTTAATTCTCACCCCAGGATATTTTTCCATTGATTTTTAGAGAGAGTGGAAAGGAGGGGGAGAGACAGAGAGAGAGAGAGAAACATTGATGTGAGAGAGACATCATTTGGTTGCCTACCACATGTGCCCGACCAGGGCAGGGGATCGAGCCTGCAACCAAGGTACATGACCTTGACTGGAATAGAACCCGGGACCTTTCAGTCCTCGGGCCAACGCTCTATCCATTGAGCTAAACCAGTGAGGACAAAAAGCTCTGATTTTTATTTTTATTTTTATTTTTTTTAAATATATTTTATTGATTTTTTACAGAGAGGAAGGGAGAGAAATAGAGAGTTAGAAACATCGATGAGAGAGAAGCATCGATCAGCTGCCTCCTGCACACCTCCTACTGGGGATGTGCCCACAACCAAGGTACATGCCCTTGACCGGAATCGAACCTGGGACCTTTCAGTCCGCAGGCCGACGCTCTATCCACTGAGCCAAACCGGTTCGGCTGATTTTTAATACTGAGGCTTCTCTCAGTCACATCTACCTGAGTCAAATGTGATATCGCCACCAAATCCCCAGGACATCTCCTATGGTTTTCTTTTATTACCACCTTAACTTGAACTTATATTTAGTTAACAGGCTGCTTCTTTACAAAAACTTAGAATTAATAATATATAAATATCATTTAAAGAATGAGGCAACACGTATTTATGGTATATATGGTGGACACAATAGAAGTTACAATCCCACCTTTCGAACCCTAACTATTTCCATACCCTTTTGGTATTCCCAAAGTGCCATTCACATGGTGGTACTCAAGCATGTAGGACTGATTCACATCCAAACAAGAATCTCATCGAATGTGCAAGAGACAGAACTGTGCTTCAGCCAATCATAGAGCACTGGTCAGGGCAGTGCTCATAGCCAATAGCGAGGATGCACCTTCAGGCTCTGCTGGATCAAGGAGGGCGTGGTACTTCCACAGGCTGCCTCTGGTGGCCATCATTCTTGCTTTCCTATGGTAAATCCTACTATGGCTATTAGAAGCTTAGTGAATTTCCCTGCCCAGTATCTGGGCCTGTTTGGCAGGGAATTCACATCTTGGTGTCAGCAAATCTGTTCTCAGAGGGGAAGACTCCATTACCTTCCCCCTTATCTCCACCAGCCAAACAATCAGGGGTTCTCACTCTTCACTTGGTTGAACTGCCTATATTTATCAGAACAACTTTACATTGTGCTTGTAACCATGAAAAGCTTTGTTGCCATCACTGAACAGCAAGTAAATAGAAGCAAACTATTCAAAAGAGACTTTGTTCTATGAGTTGTGTCCCCACAGGCAGATGACATTCACCAATGGACAATGACTTCAGGGTAATCAGGGCCAGTAAGAACCCTGTCGCTTTCAAATGTCCATTCTACACACAAGGAAAAGACTATTTTGTTTTGTAATAATTCAGAGAGGTTTTATGAAAAAGTAATTACAAGAATGACTAGTAAGGGTTTTTTAATACTAAAAATTACAATATCACAGCCTGTGTATACTATTTATGCAAAAGTTGACACTTCCCAAGAATTAGAGGCTCGCGCCACCAACATATGGTGACCAGGAAAACATAAAAGTCAACCCTACTATTAAGTCTGAAGCCTCTTTTTTTTCCAGTCTATTCATAGTCAAAGGTCTAGATTAGTTCCTTAGATCTTAAATGAACCAAGAAGACTTCTAAACATGAGCATGCCCACATTATTTACTGTTCTTCTTGTATCTGAATAGTTCATCTAAAAATCAGAGGACTGGACTCATCTTTACATTACCATTTAGCTCCAAGATTCTGGGATTCATACATGGTGATATTTATGTATATGTAATATTTATATAACAATATGTGTATTTATGTATATAAATGTGTATATGACACACACATGTATACATATATCACTTATTTGAAAGTCAAAACCTATAAATAGCCAAGGGTCTAAAATTCAGGAGATTGGTAGCCAGTATGCACAAGTTGCTCCCCAGCAAATAAAAGGTTCTTTATACTCATAACCTGACTCTCCCATGATAAAAGTATTACTATTCACCAAAATAATAGAGAGTCATACAGAGACAACTAGCTTTATCGCGTGACTTTTGGTAAAAAAAAGAATCATGTCAGATCAAAATGCTTGTTCCTAGTCCAGGTCTCCACAGAGGGATTCTCATTGGCACCACCTGTCTTCTGCAGCCAGATTTCCATATTTCTTCAGTTCCCCATGACTCTTGACAGCTTCAGCTTTCATATTGAGGTCCCATGATCTAGAGTCTCCTTAGCCTCTCTCAGCACAGACCTCCATCAACCACACCTCAGAGTGCCCTGGAGCCTGGCTACTCAAAGTATGATCCAGACACAAGCGTCCTCACCAGGGTCGTCAGCAGCACGTGAGAAACGCAGCTCTCAGCCTGGCCCCGGACCTCCTGGGTAGGAACCTGCATTTCAGCTAGCTTCCAGGTGACAGCTACGCAGAGAAAAATGGAGAAGTGCTCCTCTAGACTCCCACGCAAGGCAGGGCCTCTAGATGTAAAGTAGATTCTCTAACCACAACTTCTTCACAAGCCCCCTTCCCCTATCACATACACACTCAAATATCTACTTTCTATCTTTAGAAGCCAGGGGTGTCACCCTTCATGCTCCCTGTCATAGACCCCACCTTCCTTCCACTTTCCGTTAAGTTGCTCTCAGCAGCACTTGAGCTTTCTCTTGTTCTCCCCCTAGTAGGAAACGTGCAACATCACCCCGCAGCCCTGGGCCACTCCCTTGTCCGGCCTCTTGGGTCCTCCTGGAACCCAAGCAGCAGCAAAGAGCTCTGCAAGCAGAGGCCAGGCCCCAATCAAGCCTAGGATTATGGTGTCCGCCATGGCCTGAGGCCAAAGGACTGGCAATGATGAATAAGTCAGGCACTGCTAAGAGAGGTTGTCTGAAGGAATATAGGACTAGGTCAGGGAGCCACAAAGTCAATGGAGAGTTTAAAGATTAATAGCTTTTGGAAGTCGGACAGGCAAAGGGTTCAGCACACATCTGGAACTCAATACAAATGGATTGAATTAAATGAGTCAAGGAGACCCAGAGTTGAAGCTTTGGAAGCGGCTTCGGAGTGAGGTGTACAGACACACACAAACACTGCCTCCCACCTGATGATGGTGCAGGGGGGACAGGGGTGGGATGGCTGTGACCAACGACAAGCCGGGGAAGCCACAGATAAATTCTGTCCTGCTGGGCATGCAGAAGAAAGCTGTGTTAAATGTCCTAACACGCTGTAGAACCTTAGCCCTCCGTTCCTCCATGTTTCCCCTCCACACCTGTCTTGATGAACGCGCTCAACATCAGTCCACAGCATCTCCAACTTCCCCTCAACCAACAGACCCTCCAGTTTTCCTGCCATCTTCACACCTTCTCAGAGGAAGGGGTTTCTCTCCCCAATAAGGTGAGTCTGAAAGCATGCCCCGCCATAGAAATACCCATCCCTCTCATCTCCCCTTTCATTCTCCCACCAATCCCTCACCGGCCCTCTCCATGAGTTTCGTTCTCTTTGTTTCCCAAATCCAGCTCAGGGCCACACTCTTTTACCAGCCACCCTTCTGGCTTGTCGTTTCTGTTCACTTTTTTCAAGGAAAACACTGAACAAGCAGAGAATTGTCAATACACATGCTTCTTATTCATCTGTCCCCTGTGCAGAATCACGTGTCCCCCACTCAGGAGACTCGTCTATCACTGATGCGGGCCTCCTCTTGTTGCAAGTTCGGCTCTTACTTGGTGTCAATCATCTCCCCTCTGCAGCTCTGAACAACACTGATTTTCAGGAGGGCTCTCTAGAGTTGTCCGATACTGAACTCGCCTCAAGCACTCCCAGGGTTCTGCTGTCTTCTCCATGCCCTGGGCTGATTTTGATTTCCTCTTTCCATCCCTCGTGGTACCAGTGAGTTTTCATTTTTGCCCCTTCAACACCAGGAATCAGAGAGTCCTTCCCCCACCACACACATTCCCTTTCCTACTCTAAACAATTCAATTTTATGTTTTGCATATATATTTCCATATAACATGTCATTTCTACATAGCTGTTATGGTTTTACAAGACTTGGAAACCATTGCTGACTGTTGTAAGGAAACAGGGTTCAGACTCCTCTTCCCCCAATGGAATCTCCTGGTGGTGTAACCCCTCCGGCATCAGTGTCCTCATAACTGAGGAGCAAGAGGACCCTTCTTGCCTGTCTCACTGGGCCACTGGGAGATCAAGAGAGAAAACGCACGCTAGTTCTGACACTGTTGTTCCTAATGCGTGATGGCCGCTGGACACCTTCCCTACCAGTGGTGTGTGTCTGCCACCACGCCAGGAGTAAGAGAGGAAGAGAGGTGTGGCATCCCACACAGCCAGCGCCTGCCCATGGCCAAGGCAGCAGCGTCAGCTCTCGTCTTTTCACCAGTGCCACCCCGACCTGTGACCAACACCGGCCACCCCAGGCTCACTGTCCACTACAGAACCAGAGACCGAGAGCAGCCCTCTGGGTCCCCATTTGCCGAGGCAGGTCACAAAAGCAGACATAAAGAACTGGACTTTGGAAGCAATCTTGATACCCACTTCTTTTTAGTTATAAAAATAACACATGCATATGGTAGAAAGTTTAGAGAATAAAGAAAAACAAGGGGAAAGTATCACTGATAACTCAGACAATTGTGGCTAATACTGTGGCACTTTCTTTCCAGTCTGCC
>NW_005872919.1:23351-35655 GCF_000147115.1 Myotis lucifugus | reverse complement strand
GGGGCAGACCAGGGACGGGCACGGTCCGCCTATGACTAAGGCCGCGCGCAGCCCGGACTAGACCTCGGTTTCCGCGTTCGGACTCACCCACCCGCCCTGGGAAGGACCAGGAGGAAGTGGCGAGGGAGGAGTCTTCGCCGGGAATTGAGAAGTGTTCTTAGGGGAGAGGCCAGGCGTGGTGTGCGCCCTCCGTTGCACTCCCGGATGGAGCTGAGTCTCCACCTCTGGCGGGTCCTGGCCTGTTGCAGCTGCTGGACCCTGGAGGGTTCTGAGCCCCACTCGCGGGTGCACGCGCAGTGCGCCCTGGGGGGCGCATACACTGAAGGTGGAGTGGACCTGCAGATCCGGGATTGGGGATGCGGGGAGGAAGCCTTGTTTGGGACCATAAGCATCCGGGCACTTTATCCACAGAGGGGGGAAGGCCAGATTGTAAACTCGCTGAGAGGGCGCCCGGGAGGGGGCCCTAACCCAGGATATAAGGGAGTCTCCCGGTGTCCCCCTCCTTGGAGACCTCTGTGCTGTGAGTGTGACCGCCAGGCTCAGATAACTAGCCGCTGGGGAGCTGGTCACCCCTGGCCAGAGCATGGGGAAGAGAGATGGGACTACGAAGCGCAGGACCTGCAGCCATGGAGGCGAAGTCCTCACATGAGCCAAGAGAAGGGGTGTGGATAGTGCTTTATTTTATTTTTTTTTTAAATATATTTTATTGATTTTTTACAGAGAGGAAGGGAGAGGGATAGAGAGTTAGAAACATCGATGAGAGAGAAACATCGACCAGCTGCCCCCTGCATATCCCCCACTGGGGATGTGCCTACAACCAAGGTACATGCCCTTGACTGGAATCGAACCTGGGACCTTTCAGTCCGCAGGCCGACGCTCTATCCACTGAGCCAAACCGGCCAGGGCGGATAGTGCTTTAGATGAAGACGACCTCAGGAGCTCAGCCCGGAGCTCGGTGCAAGCTCCGAGTGTGGATCCCTGAAACTCTCCGTGTCACTCGGGCCTGAGCTCTTTTCCATTGTGGAAAGGCGAGAAAACCACAAGACGCTACCCACTGACCCGGAGCGGGGGGCGTCCCCGGTTGTATGTAGAATCAGACCATCGGTCACCATGGACAGTGGCAGATGGCGGGCGGGTTCTGTGCTTGGGGACGGAGATGCTCTGATCCTGCTGGGCATCCCTCTGGGATGGCCCTTGGAATCCCCTTCACCAGGCAGCTTGGAAACGCAAAAAGAAACCCTTCCTCCTCTCCAACCCGTGGGAGGCGCGGTGCCTCCTGCCCAAGGCCCTTGTTTTAGGAGTAACTCTACCGAGGGAGGGTCACCCGGAGAAGGAAAGGGGCTGGAACGGAGCCACTGCATCCCAGTCCAGGGCCCTGACTTACCCGGCAAAGGAACAGGAAGGAGCGAGTTCTCTCATTCCCAGGCTGGAGCTCAGAGCCAGCCCAAGGCAGGGGAATAAGATAGTGGCGTCCCTGTGCCCACCCTGTTCTGTGCCCAGAATTCTCTTCCTTCCTGCCCTGGCACTAGAGTCCGCCCAGCTTTCCTCCTGCCCCTAGCAGCCCTCTCATCCTGGCGCTCCTCGCTGAGGCTTCCTCTCGGTCCCAGGCCTCTCCTTGGGCCTGAATACCATACCCACCCTTTATCCCCAGCCTCCAGCCCTCCTTTACCCCACCCAGAATCCCCATTTTCCAGGGCCCACACATTTGTTCTTACCAGCCTTTAGGGGCCTCCCGCTGTCCCCAAGACTCGTGCTGAAGTTGTCACTTCTCGATGCTCTCCTCTCTCCACAAGACCTTGGGAGCTCGGGGAAGCAAACAGGCTTCAGTTCCCTCCTCTCCCAGGACCTTTCTCCTGGAGAGCCCACCCTACCCTCCGCACCGCCCTTGCTCTGCTGGACAGCAGCGAGTCCGGGTGCAGAGCACACAGTGACAAGCTGACTCCACCTGCGTCCTCGCCTGTCTTCCCGATCCGTCCCCATCAGCTGGCTTCAGCTTAGGGGCACCAAAGCACAGCCCGGGCACAGGGTTATTCTGTAAGAGACCTTCTGGTGGGAACTCCCTGGGGACTTGGGACAAGGCATTAGTCAGCCATGATCTCAGCTGGTCTGTGACACTCCCACTCCCATTAGGGCCTGTCTGACATCACCCGGAAAGGAAGTGAGGCTGATGCAATGGGACCAAGGCAGTTGGTAGGAGAAAGTTTATTCAGTGCCCGACTGCCCTAGTCCATACTCCACCTTTCCGATAAGGATCCAGTTCCTGGAGGAGTGGGGGAGGGGCTGAGTGGTGGCGCTGCCTCTTTGCACTAAACATCCAACAGCAGGAAGGAGGTGCAGAAACCGACCTGCTTGGCACTTGTGGGCAGGCTCCAGCAGGAGGCAGACTTGGAACCTGGCCTGCAGCTACCTTTTGTGCAGCCTGGGTCAAGCTCAAACAGCATGTCACCGTGGTTTCCTCACTAGATCTCAGACGTGCGGCTGGCCCCAGGCCCTCTGCCAAGGGGTGCTAATGTTTTAGAGGTTCCCCTTCCTCTGCCCACTGGTGGCTGGGCTCCTGCTGTGCACCAGCCCTCAACTTCTCACCATGCAGTGGGCCAGGGCCCTTTGCCAGGGTGAGGGGCAAAGTGGGCTTCCTTCTCCAGGACACACACAGGCCCACCTAAAGTGCCGGGACTGGGCTGTGCCGCTGCGGTAGTTTTACTGTGAGCGAGAGTCCTTTCCAATGTCCCTTTCTCTTCCTGGCCCCGGGCTTTGTGCTTCAGTGCCTTGGTTTTAAGGTGCCCTTAGGGTCTCACCTGGACTGTCACAGTCGGGGCAGAGAGCAGCCTTTGCTGTCTCCATCCCTGGCATGCAGAGCCCGGAGCAGTGATGGGTTCTCTCATCAGGCTCACGCTTTGTCGGTTTCCAAAGGCTACGCCAGAGGCCGCTTCTCAGAGCGGCCCACCCAGGGCTCACCTCTGTGCCTGGGCATGCCTTGCCGCATGGGATGGCTCCTTAAGGGTCCATGCTGCCCCATCTTTCAGGACGAGCCCGTGCAGTGGGAGACACCTGACCTTTCTCAGGCTGAGATTGAGCAGAAGATCAAGGAGTACAATGGCCAGATCAACAGCAACCTCTTCATGAGCCTGGTGAGTTGACAGCCTGGGAAGGGGTGCGGGGAGGGGCAGGCGCCCAGCTGTGGGCCCGATGTCTGAAGGGTCGCAGCCGAGGTACGGTTGGGTGGGCCCCGCAGAGATTGATGCACATCCAGCCTGGCCCCGTGTGGACTGGCAGTGCCCAGATCTGTCCCTTCTCACCTGGAAGCCAGTCATGGTTCGGTTTCTCTTCAGAACAAGGACGGCTCCTACACAGGCTTCATCAAGGTGCAGCTGAAGCTGGTGCGCCCTGTCTCCGTGCCTGCCAGCAAGAAGCCTCCCACCTTGCAGGACGCCCGGCGGGGCCCAGGGCGGAGCACAGCCGTGAGGCGCCGCACCTCCTTCTACCTGCCCAAGGATGCTGTCAAGCACCTGCACGTGTTGTCACGCACGCGGGCACGCGAGGTCATCGAGGCCCTGCTGCGCAAGTTCTTGGTGGTGGATGACCCCCGCAAGTTCGCACTCTTTGAGCGGGCCGAGCGCCACGGCCAAGGTGGGCTCCCGCCTCACCCACCTGGGAGGTGCATGTGCATGCAGCTGTGCGTGCAGGGCTGAGGGGGCCGGGCCTGACTAATCACTCCCCCCTGCTGACCTCAGTGTACCTCCGGAAGCTGTCGGATGAGGAGCAGCCCCTGCGGCTACGACTCCTTGCGGGGCCCAGTGAGAAGGCCCTGAGCTTCGTGCTGAAGGAGAATGACTCTGGGGAGGTGAACGTGAGTACACAGCCTCCTTCGTTCTGGGTTGTCACTAGGCAGGGCTGAGGGTTGCAGCTACAGTAAGGCTCGGAGGAGGAGGAGGGTGAAGGACAAGCCCTGCCACGCTTCTCCAGGAGTGTGTGAGCCTTGTGGCCGAGTGAAGGCTTCCTGGCCATTCGTGCCAAGTCTGGGCCTGTCTCAGACGCCAGGGAGAACGGCCTTGGTGCTCTCCTCTCTCCCGTCGTGGGAGTCCTCGGGAGATGCAGGAGTCCATCTCACGCTGTGGTGATCCCAGGCCATATCGCAGCCACACAGGTGGCCCCAGGACGTCCAGGGCTCCCCTCCAGACGTGAGGACTTTTCACCTGGGAGCTTTCTGGTTCCAATGTGTTGGGCCCATGAAGTGGGATTAGACTCAAAGAGTGTGAGCATGACCTGTCTGTGGTGACTGGGAACATCTGGTTTGGTTACCTGCCTCGAGGTGACTGCCTACTTTGTGGGACCGTCTTCTAGACAGAATGGTGGGAACCCTAGCACAGACCATTCAGGCACGAACCTGATCAGAAAGCCCCAGGTGTGACCATGATGCTCTGGTCTTCTCTGGAGAGGCCTGCTGGTGTGGCCATGCCTGCTGCAGCCTTTGCCACCCCTCCTCCCTGCAGTGGGATGCCTTCAGCATGCCTGAGCTCCGCAACTTCCTGCGCATCCTACAGCGGGAGGAAGAGGAACACCTCCGCCAGATCCTGCAGAAGTACTCCTGTTGCCGCCAGAAGATCCAGGAGGCCCTGCATGCCTGCCCCCTGGGGTGACCTCTTATACCCTGGGTGGAAGGAGGAGCGTAGGCAGCACAGAGGGTGTGCCGTGTGAGTGTGACAGGGCCTGTCTGGCCTGAGGAATGAGTGTGCATGGAGGCCCTCATCTGGCTGGCGGAATGAACCCAGAGAGCAGCAAAGGAGCAGGTCCCCTGTGTCCACCCGTGGGTGTAGCAGAGCATCGCTCTGCACCCTCTGCCCTTCGTGTACTGAGTCATGGTGGACAGAGTTGCAGCAAGGGTAGAGCAGACAGAAGTCTCCTTAATTTGTGTCTCAGATACGAGAATCTAGGAGACCCAACCAACAGAATAGGGTCATGTTTGCAGGGATGAGGACCCTCAGCTATGGGGAAGGGTTGTATGTCTGGGATGGGGTCTCAGGACCAATAGTGGGTGTTGAAGACCAGGCAGGCAGCGAGGAAGAATGCAGGTTTCCCTCTGCAGTGCCCTGGGCTCTGGCACACCCTGGAGTCTGCGTGCTGCTGCCACTGCAGCAACAGTGCCTCAGTGCGCCTCCAAGGAGGAGGACCTGGGCTGGGGTCTGTGGGCACTGGCTCAGGTCCATGCCTTGTTTGCCAATCAAAGCCAGGGTCTTACTTGGGGTATTTTTCATGATGTGTGTGAATGCATATTTTGTGGCCTCAGCTGAATGCCTCCTGTGGGGAAAGGGGTGGGAATGACAGTCATCATCAGGGCCTGGGGCTTGGGAAAACTTGGCTGAATAAAGATTCAAGACTCTCCCGCTTTTGGACTCTATATGGGCCACAGCCCCAGTTGCTCTTCATGCCAGTGGCTGCCCAAGGTGATGGACAGGCTCACAGAACACCTTTTCAAGGTCACTGTGGGACCAATTTGAAGGATTTGGGTACAGATATGTAAGTCCTCTCGGCACCCTGGGGCTCAGGTCTTGTTTTGGGCAAGATCATCAGCTGCAGCCAGCGCTCAGGGGAACCCCACACCCCAGAGCAGAGCTGTGGGAGCTGCTCTGGACGGACACTCGCTGCTCATGGCCCCTGAAGCACGGCCGTTAAGCCCTGCCTTCCCGAAGCACACCTTCTGCTGGTTCAGGGAGGACACTGGGTTTGACTTCTCAGGCCTCAATGTGGCTGTATGACGAGTGGCCAATTCCTCACTTCCCATAGGTTCCGTTTCTTCTCCACCTGCCAGTGGTGATGGCAAAAGGGGAACAGAATGAGGCCAGGCTGCGGCCTGGCCCGGGGGTCAAGTCCCACAGAGCCGGTTGAGGGGGACACTGGTGGTCGGGCAGGCCCGCCGTACCTGACCGACGGGCACGTCCGAGGCGCCATACGCGCCAAACAAGCGCGCAGGACAAGCCACCGCCTTCCTGAGTGGGAGCTGCCCCGGCTGGAGACCGTGGCCTGCTGGGACCTGACGTCTCGCGGTGCATGCTGGGATGCCTGATGTCTGGGGCGGCTATTGGTCTCGCTCTGCGGATCGACGGGAGGAACAGCCAATCAGGGGGCAGCATGAGAAACGGGCGGAAGCGGAAATGAGGTTTCCGTGGAGACAGCCGACCCTGCGGAAGACGGCGGCGGCACCTGCGAGCGGTGGCCGGGGCAGGAATGGTGGCGCGGACTGCCCTGTGAGAGCAAAGCGGCCGCGGGGTCCGCCATGCGCCGGCGGCCCTGACATGGGCACCAGCGGCTCCAAAGCTCGGGGGCTGTGGCCCTTCGCCTCGGCGGCGGGGGGCGGCGGCCCGGAGGCGGCGGCCGCGGAGCAGGCTTTGGTGCGTCCGCGAGGCCGAGTCGTGCCCCCCTTCGTATTCACGCGCCGAGGGTAAGGGCGCGGGGTTCCGCCCCGGGGGGGACAGGCTGGCGGCCGGGGCCGTGCGTCATAAGTAGCTGCCCCCGCCGTATCCCCTGCGCGGAGCTGGGACGACTCCCATGTTCAGGCCCCTTTTGGAGCGAGGGAAGGCGGCCGTCGGCTCCTGGAGGCCTGCTGCTCCTAAGATCTCCCTCGGAGAAAAGTGGGCCTGAGTTTGTCCCGGGCCGACAGCCTCGCGCAGGGAGAACTAAGATCGGGCCTCGTCCTTTCACCCCTTTAAGCCCAGCCAGCAAGTTGAAGGCTCCTAGCCTCCCTCCCTGATTCTTCTGAGGGGAATGACCCCTCGTTTGGCTGTGACGGTTTCCCACAGTGGGGAGGCTGGACCTCGGAGGGGAGGGGCGGGGTGGGGGAGAAGGCAGGACTGGGCCCTAGTGTTGGGGATGTGGCCTAGGAAGAAAGACCCTCACCCCGACATGTTCTCCAGGTCTGGAGCACTGACCTCCCGCTCTCCCCAGGGGTTCAGTTCAGCGGGAGCATTAGATTGAACTGGCCCGGGTGTCCCCGGGGACTGACACTCCGGTGATGCTGGAGATGTCGCTGTAGGCACTGGGGAGACCCAACAGTGGCAGTTGGGCTGCACCGGCCACCTGGGGCTGGTGGGCAGGACGCAGCCTTTTTGCTCTTCGGCTCCCTCCCAGCTCGGGCATCTGCTGTCTCAGGCTTTGGCCCTGGGCCAGCGGTGTCTTCTGGACCAACATGCTCAGCCACCACCCTGCCCACTGTTAGTCCTGGTGACGGCCAGGGCCTGATGCTGGAATGGCTGTTCTTGCTGAACAAACCAGCGATGAGAACTAGCCTTGGCTGCCTGGACAGTGTGCTCTGGTATAGCCTCTCTTCTTGGGGCCCGACAGTAGCACTTCCTGCTCGTAGCCCCAGACCCTAAGCAAGAGGTTCTCCAGGCGTGTTACCTTCCTTCCCTTCCCCTAAGGTTGCTCCTCCCTTTGTGGAGGTGGCACACTTCCCGGGGGTCTGTGGCCTGTGCCATGACCAGGTGTGAGGCTGCAGCCCAGCCTGTTCCCCTCTCCTCTACACAGCTCCATGTTCTATGACGAGGATGGAGATCTCGCTCACGAATTCTATGAGGAGACGATCGTCACCAAGAACGGGCAGAAGCGGGCCAAGCTGAGGCGGGTGCATAAGAACCTGATACCTCAGGTGAGGGGCTGGGCAGTGGTCATGGAGCCGATGCTGAGTGTGTGAGGTAGACCCAGACGGGGTCTGCGGTCATGGTGGGGGCTCTGGGGGAGGAGCCGGGAGGAGCAGGAAGGCTTCCTGGAGTAGGGGCCCCGAGAGGACCCTCACCAGCCCCTGTTTCCATGGCAGGGCACCGTGAAGCTGGACACCCCCCGCATCCACGTGGATTTCCCTGTGATCCTCTATGAGGTGTGAGCCTGGGGGGTTTCAGGCCTCAGCAAGGAACCCTCAGGCTCAAGGTGTGGCTTCCACTGAGGACCTAGGCGGAAGCCACTGTCCTGATTAAACTCCATGGGCCTGGACGCTGCCGCTGGGAGCCGGGCAGCCCTGCAGTGTTGGTTGGGTGCTGGTTTGTCTTCGGATGAGAGGTGGCTGGTAAGGGCTGACGGCGGAGTTACCAGCCTCCCTTCCCCGGCAGTGCCGATAAGGAGCCTGGCAGGGCATGTGCTGATCGGGGCTGCCTGGTTCCTGTGCCCTGGCCTGGCCTGCTTGCTTCCAAGCTTGCCTGGGGCCCAACCCTACTGGGGCTACAGCACTTTACAAGTAAGGTCTTTCTTCCAGCCCCTGGGCTGTGGGAGCTGTACACAAGTGGGGACTCCCCTTCCCTCACTTCCTCTACCCGTTCGTTGGAGCATTTCAGCCATTTGCTACCTCGATTCCTCCTCTGTTGGACAGAGGCTGGGGCAACACAAGCCTGATTCCTCCTACCTACCTGCCCTGTGTTCCCACCCCAGACGGAGGGACAGTTTGCTGGCTGTTAACAGGAGGAGGGGCTGGTGTGGAGGCTTCTCCCTCTGCCCAGGGCTGGGCTGACCCCTCCCCACTGCAACTAGTTGCCCCTGGAGTCGTCCTTCCCCTCCCCGCAGTTGAGAAGGCATAGGATGGGATCAGGAAGGGCTCTGGATGCCGGTGCTCCTACCCACCTCCTCCATGTGATCTCCCTTGCCTTTTGCACCAGTCCCCCCACACATTGGGAAGACACCACCCTGTGGTGCCAATAGCTCCGAGCCCACCACCCCTTCCCCTATAGTGTGCCCATCCCTTCAGGATCAATCAGGGGAAGGTATTGGAGCCCCTGGGTAGGGACAGAGAGAACAACCATAAAAGATGTAAAATGTGAAAGTTTGTAAATAGTCTAGTCCATGACATTGTTGGGGCAGAGTCTGATTTCTACATAGAAATGACTTTTTTTTTTTTTAATTCCTTACTGTGCAAGCTCTGTGCTTCCAGAGTATGGGAAGTGGTGTGGGGAGGGTGGCCCCCAATCCAGGAAGGCTGTTGTGTTACTGGTTCAGTTTCAATAAAATTATTTGTAGACCCTGAAGACAAGAGTGGCATCCTTGGGGCTGTGACACCCAGCATCTAGACCGCCGCCTGGGCTCAGTGGGTAGGCCTGGGCCCAGGACGCTGGGCCCCCATCTATAGCAAGGCCAGAGGCAAGCCTGAGCCTGGTCTGCAGCCATCCCAGCCATGACCAGGAGGTGGCAGTGTACTCACACAGACCTTACCGCAGGATCCCTCAGGATGGAGGGCCACTCCTATATTGCTTTCAGTAGATGGTATCCCTGGAGTTGAAAGGTCTTGGGAGACTTCCTTAGGGATTGGCCTAACCTGAGGTGAGGATGTGACCTCATATAGGTCAGCAGTGCCAGCTGACCCTACATGGAGCCACAGCCTAAACCCTATGGGCCTCCAAGGCCAGCCTTAAGTGGACAGCAGCCAGATGGGTGGCACACACCCTTGGTCTCCTTCCAGGCTCTGCCTTCCAAGTCCACCTGCCTCCTCCTGGGCTGCCTGTGGGTCCCACCAGGAGAGTGGCCTTGGGGCCTCTGTTCCAGCAAAGCTCAGCGCCCAGTCCTGTTCCCTGCCACCCGCCGTCTGACCTGCCGCCTGCCCCTGCCCCCTGTGGACATTCCGCCTGTCTCTCAGGGCCTGCTGTGAGGCCCGTTCACTGCTCTGCCCAGCCCTTAGCCATCAGCCCAGCGCCTGGTGAGGGAGGAGGGCGTTCAAGCACACAGGCTTCTGGGTCTGGGGAGTTGGCCTGCTCACCTTCTGGAGGTCACACTTGGCAAGATCCCGCTGCAACCTGGACTTACAGTTCTTTGGGCATCTGCCCGTTTTCCCAATAAGATAGCAGACAAGGTTCGGTCATCTGCTGTCCCGCCTGCTGACTGCCCCAGGCACAGGGTTCTGCCTGGCCAGATGGCACCCCATCTCCTAGCATCACCGTCCCAGTGTGGGAGAACTCACTGTGCTGGGCCCCAGCTGACCCCAGAGCCGTAAACAATGGGGGTCAGGTCACTGCTTCCCCACACCCTCCCGCTGGGCTGTGCTGTGCTCACTTCCTTCCTGCTGCCGCCTGAGGAAGTGTCCCTACCCTGGGACAGCCTGGCCTGGTCTTTGTTTCCCCTGGGCCTCCACCCTTGAAGCTTTCCAAGCCAGTGTCCCTTGTGGAGCCAGCGTGGTGGTATAGGGACGCCACCCTCCCATGCCACGTCTTGGGCTCCTTGGTCCTCAGGGGCAGATTCCAGGGTATGTGCCCACTTCCCCCAGACGTCCAATTTCACAGCCTCTGTTAGGAAAGAGGCCTGGGCATCAGGGAAGTGGGCCAGCAGGGTAAAGGCTGGGGGAGGGGGTACGTTCAAAGTGATCTGAGGGGGTGTACATTTGTCCACACCTCGCTGGGGCCCCCCTGGGGCCAGCCACACATGGGCACCTACTTCCCACAGGTTGCAAGGAGGAGTCAGGATATCACCCAGGAATGTCCTCCAGCAGGAGAACACCCTGCAGGCCGCTCCCAGCCCTGCCCCCACCACCCGCCACAGTCACATCAGCATATTGTCTATTCGTCAAACAGGATACTTCCGCTCTCAGTGGAAAAGATTGACTCAGCTCCTGGAATTTCTCCCAATCCCTTCCCAGACACCCCCCTTCCCTTCACCACCTGCTTAGGGGAACCATCAGCCAAGCATCCCCCGAGTAGTCTGACTCCCCAAACCCCCAACACCAGGGCCCTTGCACTCTACTGGACCTTAGGATGGTCTCAAACTCAGGGGAAAGTTGGGGAGAAGAGCGTTCAGTGTTAAGGAAGCTTCCGGCCTGGGGGAGGCTGGCACCTGATGGGAGCCCACAGCCTTCCTGTCACTTGGCCCAGTCGGGCTGGGCAGGACCCAGCGGGGAAGGGTGGGGGGACAGTCAGCCAGCAGGGCAGACCCGAGGGAAACAGGGTCAAAGCGGCCCCTCCCCCGCCATTCCTGGCCCTTTCCTCTAAGGGGCAGCAGGAAGTGAGGAGAGAGGGCTGGGTGGGAGGCGGGAGGAGTAGGAGGGGATGGGGTTTATCAAGTCGCCGGCGGGCTGCCCACTGGGCAGCAGCTGGCGCGAGTCGCTGGACTGGAGAGGCTCTAACCTACGGAGCCGAGGACTCCCATACAGGTGAGCCCCGCGCAGACGGCTGGTCTGCACCCCGCATCGGTGCGCTCTCAGCCGTGTTCCCTCCCTCTCCCCGGCTTGCGAGCGGGGAATGGGCTGGTGGTGCGACCCCGGCCCTTCCGGGAGCTGAGCACGGCACGGGCAGCGGATCTAGCAAGAGGCCAGGGGGTCTTGCTCCAGTCCAGCTTCAAGCCCGCTGCCCAGCGGAAGGGGTTTGCGGGGAGATGGGCTCAGGATACCGGGTGGAGGCCTGGGGCGCCCCTCTGGCCGGGCCAGTGTTCTCTGCGTTCCCACCAGGACCTCCTGCAAGGGTGGCCGCCGCCTCCTCAGGGTTGAAAGGAAGCCTTGGGGGCTTCCACAGCCCCCCACCCTCATCCTCCGAGACTGCGCAGAAGGGGACGGGGGTCCAGGGGCTGGCCCGTCCCTGATGCATGTCGCTGGAAGGGGGTGCCCTATCCCGAGGGCCCGCTGGCCTTACAGGCCCTCAACCCGCCGGCCAAGCTGAGACCCACTGCTCATGTTGCCAAGACAACCACGGCCTCAGCCCAGCCCAGAAAGGACTAAGAGGCGGGCGCTCGGCCCCCTTCCCCAGGCAAAGCAGGGGGCGGGGCTCCCCTTCAGACCCTGGACGGGGGAGGGGAGCCCCGATCCACAGGGGTCTACTGTCCTGGGAGTCTGGAGATCGGCTCTGGTCACCGTCCCCCTTTCCACACAAAGGGGCCCCCCCGGCCGGGGCGACACTCGGGTGCAGAGCCAGATCCGCCGCTGCCCCCAAAGCCAGGCCGCGGGGCCCCACAGCACCTCCTCGCGGCTGAGTGGGGGAATACCACCTCCTTTATTGCCTCCCCGATCCCCGTCCTTTATGCTGCTGTCCCTTTAAGGGGCTGGCCGCGCCGCGGACCGGGGAGGACTGTACCACCCGCACAGGATGCGGGGGGGGGTGTCTCGGCCTGACTGGCGTCGGACGCTGAGACTCCAGGAGAAACCCCCGTTCGGAGGGGCCTCACGGCCCCATATGGGTCGCCCCGTTCCTTGGAGGAGGATCCGGGGGCGCTAGAGTCCAAAACCCCGCACTGGCGGCGCGGACATGGGGCGCGCCTTCCCGCCCCGGCCGCCAGGCCTGCCCCGGGCCCGCCTCCGCGCAGGATTCTTAAAGGGCCCTCGAGCCGGGGGCGGAGCCAGCGGAGGCGCCGAGCC